>NW_008823871.1:69001-81913 GCF_000699105.1 Pygoscelis adeliae | reverse complement strand
CCGATAACAAAATTCCCTTCTCCAATTCCATTTTTCTCAGTGAGGTTATGAAAAATAAGAAGAACTTAGTTTACATGAGAACATTTAATTCCATCTTTAGTGACTGGTAGATAACACACGTAAGGAAACATTTTCATCTGTTACTCTCAGCACAGGCAAACTACAAATAGTAGTATCGAGTCCTGGAATGCAAATTAACAGCGTGCCTTTTTACCAAGGTGACCGTTTCTCTGACGCACCACTCAGCCTAACTACCGTGTGGGCTCATGAGGAGTAGATCAGGGTCTTTTTTCTCCTGGGATAGGTGTTGTACCTTTTTACCTACCTTTCAGACTGTCAACAGCAAGTTTTCCGTATGGATAACATTTAAGAAAAAAAACATCAAAGTTAATGGCACTGAAGCAGATGCCAAAATTGAGAATGTGCTTAGACGCCTTCTTCAGTCCGGAGCAGACTTCAGCCAAGTCTGCCCAGATGTTTGCCAAGATCACAGTCCTGGGACAAACATATTTCCTGCTGTACTCACACTTTTTTCAGGGTAGTTTGAACTAGTTTTCTAACCAAGAGACCTTATATTAACAAAAATACCCATGCATCAGTATTACTATTTACAACAGGGCTTTTGGGTGCAGAGAAGTGTCATGAAAGCCCCAAGCAATATTACAATAATCGGCAAAGGTCACTTGTGTAAAACCTAGGTGCATGCAAAGCACACATTAGCCTCAAACTCCTCCAGCTGTCGCCTCTCTTTCCTCATGACTCATTTACCTTCTGGAATGCTACAAAAGAAGTAATTTCTACCTAACTTGGCTTTCCTCCCCCTCCCTGCCTTCAGGGCACTGCTGGGTAAGGCCACCACTCCCTTTCTTGACTGGTGGATTCAATCTGTTTGAGAGTCCGCTCCAAGCTCTCCCCCGCTGCAGATTTACATATTGCACATGGCTGTCACTAGATCAAGAGTTGTCCCAAATCAAGTGAGCTAAAAACAGCACTACAGCTGTAGGCATGATACCAAACCACTGAACCAGTGGTTTCAATCTTTTTCAGACCACCAAAAGCTATCTAATGAAGTCAGTAAAATGAACTGAAACTAAGCACAATGGGCTTGTTTTTCAAAGCCAGGTTTTACAGGTGCCTCAGAAGCAGTCCACAGTCCACAAAGAGCCGAGTTTCCACAGATTATAGATTTCAAATCACTGACCAAACCCAAGAACTTGGCAATAGAAAAACGTCAAGCTAAAAACCATAGTTGCTAGCAGTGCCGGAAGCACTGGCTTCACTGAGTTACAGAACTTGACATAAACTGGAGGAGAACCTGACCCCCCGTTGGCATGCCCACTGTGAATACAGCACCCGGGAGTCTTCTGCGTCGGGTAGTTGTGCAGGTTGCAAGTCATAAGCAGAAAGATCCATAGAAGGTACATTAAAGTAGTTTCTACCTGCCCTTACACAACAAGGCAAGACGGTTTTTCCATACTGCAAACATTTTTGAAATTAAAAAATAACGCTACACCCATCCTAACCAGAGAAGAAAAAGATGAGATCTGCAAAATTTTCCTAAGCCAGGCAAAAAAAAACCCTATGAAAAAATAAACCATTTCAGCTTGGGTCAAAGGAAATATTTCATTGCACTTTTTCCACCGTTTTCCTTTTTTTTTTTTTTACAATCTACCATATTTATTTTGTCTCTTTCTCCAAATGAAAAGTCAGTTCAACATTGAAAGCCGTATATTCTCGTGTCAGAAATGCCCAAGCAAAATACTTAAACACATTCCTTTTCCCCCCAAATGCATCTTAGAATAGGAACGTTCAAACTCACTTTTCCTGGGAACCCGCAGAGTTCTGTTTCAGTAGCTCAGCATTCATCACCTGATGAAAAAAACCACAGATTTCCAGTCAGTTCTACCTACGCTCGTTTTCAATATCCTGCCTCCCAGCCCTGGTGTCTGCTTCTCCCCTGCTCTGGCATATTATGGGGCAGTTGTTTCCACGAAGCAGGACATGAGGGTTTCACACTTATTTTTCACAGGAGGTGCAATCAGAGCATTTTGTTTGTGCTTTGTCAGTCTCCCCAGTCCTTGCTGCAGCAAAGCAGCAACTGACAGGGGAAGAAGTCTTTTCTTCCACCCTGAAAGCAGCAGCCTCATGGTCCCCCAGTAAGGCCACTAACCAAACAGCCCTACAGCTTTTTTCCCCCCAAACACAGGGTGTTTCACTAAAACGAGTGAAAATCTTCCTTAAAATAGAGCAGCAAAGAGGCACTGCCCCCCCAACACAAACACAATTGTCTCTCTACCTGCACTGGCACGCAGTCTTCACCACTCCTCTTTTGCCAGTGAACCTATATTGCCCTAGTTATTAGATGGGCCTCCATTAAAACTCCATTTTTTTTCCTCCTGCAGGAATTTTGAGGCACAGGGAATGGCTCTGCCGAAGAGATATGCCAAAATCCGCTACGATTTCACCGCGCGAAATGCCAATGAACTCTCAGTGCTTAAGGATGAAATCCTGGAGGTAAGTGAACATGCTCAGCGAAAAGATATGCCCTCCTCCCCTTTCCAGGAACAGAAGAGAGATCTCAAGATACTGGCAAGTGCCAGCTCATTTTTGCTTGGTGTTTTCTGAGCAGTGACACGAAGCTTTGCTCAAATCTAAAGCTTTATGTCTGAGCTGGAGCAGGCTGACTGGATGCATTGGGCCATTTGCTCAGCTGAAACTCATCAGTCACATCTTAATTAGCAATGAGGAGGAAGGAAAACAAGTCACTGTAGTACACTGCTCACCCACTTGCTGGGCCTGTGTTTGTTATTACCACCCCCCCACCCCAAAGGAATTATTTTCTATGAAAACATCCTTTTTCGTAACCTTTCTCTTACCCCAACACTGTTGGTAACTGGGGAATGAAGGACATGACTTGGTCTACACACTAACTGTACCAGATCTATGACTTGAGAGAAAGACTTCTGTTCAAAACTCAAAGCTCTGTTCAAAACGTAGCTAGAATGAGAAACGTGTGTGGGTCTTGCCAGCAAAGCTCATCCATTCTGGGAAGATTACTTTAAAAAAAATAATTTAAAAAATCACAGTAAAAACAAGCCTGCTGAAAGGAGCAGGGGGGCAGGTGCAATAGGAGGTATCTCAGCAATGGGCAATCTCCTTGCCACATCATGGTTATGATGTGATTATGTTATGTGTTATGATGTGACACATGATCAAGTCATATGATAACACTCCGGCAATCTTTGGCAGGAGTCACTCTTGATTTATTTTTTTTTAACGCAAAAACACAACACAAACTCAGTCACTGGGGGAAAAAAAAAAAGGAGATAGAGAAAGAGGCAGATTAAGTAGGAACTATGAGTTCTTCAGCACCCCAGATCTGCTTTCCCCCAGAGTTGCTCTCCTGTTCGTCATTAGGATAAGTTCTGATGCTTTTTGGGAAGGGCTTCAGTCCTGAATTGCAAATGAGTGCAATAGATCTGTTTGCCAGCTCCTGGACTAACAACTTCACATTACTGCGTGGTTTATTTCCACTATATACCATTTATGTATGCCAGAAATCTGATGTTCTCACTAGCAAATTTATTTTTTCCCCTATCTCAGGTGTTGGAAGATAATAAGCAGTGGTGGAAGTTGCTCAACCGGAGCGGGCAGGCTGGTTACGTCCCTTATAACATCCTGGATGTGGTGAAACTGGAAGAGCTCGAACAGGTCTGTAGTCAGGCAATATTTAACTGGTAGCTGGCGGCAGGGCATAATCAGCCTTTGAGAATCATCTTGTAATTAGACCTCCCTGGATTTCTTCGGATGCTGTGCACAGGTTGGCATGAACCCTCACAAGTAGATGAACCAGGATCCTGGAGATTCCTGAGTCTCCTATGACAAAACTCTCACATTTTGCCACTGTTTACCTTCCCCCTCCCCAAGCGAGGCCTATCCTTCCCATCCACGCGGCAGCCTCATGCTTTCCTCCTGCTCCGAGACGCCAAGCACATTGCCTGCTGCCAACAGTGCCTGGCAGGCAGGGTTATGGGACAGGCGAAGGCTGAGTCCTGTGCTATAGGCAGCAGCCTGCTATGAAGTGAGACCCTAGCTCGAAGGGACACCCACCCCGAGCCTAGCACCGTGACTTGTCATCCCAACAGAAAAGGTCTCATGTTGAGGTGTCACCAAACAGCTGCTGGCTACGGAGGCTTGAAACAGTTCCACCTTTTGCCAGTGCCTCCCCCCCCAAACCCACGTACTTCTCAGCCTGTGGTTTACCACCTCCTCTGTTGCGAAGCCCTGCTGCTTTCAGGGCTGTGCTGTGAACAGGACGAAAGAGCTAACGCAGCCATAAAAGCAAACTTTGCCACCAAAATGCTGAGATTTTTGTTGGGGGTTAAATTAAAGACAGACAGTTCCCTCATCCGGCTCAGTTCAGCAGCAGGAACAAGTTACTGGAGTGGAGGCAGATGGAAATACCATCTAAGTGAGTATTAAGTGAATATTGCTCTCAAGCACCTTGCATTGCAAAAATGTGGAGCTGAAGTGCTCTAAATGCCCTAAGGAAGCATGGAATTGCTTCCCCACTTCGCTATTTCACAGCTTGGGCAAAGCATAAGGTGCCCCAGCAGGCCTCTGGATAAAAGCCCTGTTAGTTTAATCAAAATGTCAAAAAACTCTTCCCATACCGCTCCGGGCACTTGGCAGTGGTCCCACTTAACACCAAGTTCCTAGAGCAGTGATGCTTTAGCTTCAAATGGGATTTCTGTTTGTTTTCTCTTCATATAAAAATCCTTTTGCTTCCCTTGCTCTCCATCTCCAAGGAAGTCCTACGAGCAGTAATTTCTGCATAGCAAAAGGCTAAAGGGCCGAGTCACGCCTGTGAGAGCAATCATCCACAGCAGTAGCAAGCAAGCATAAAACACCACTCCTCTCCGTGTGATGAATGTGACGTGTTTTCCAGGGGTGTAAATGCCTTCACGCAGTCTTCGACTTTTGGCTTAGGTTCTGTTCATTCCCATGACACCCCAGAAATTAGCTTCTTCCATGCAGCTCCACCTGAGGTCACATCAACCTCAGCTGAGCGGCCCCAGATCAGCACAGGGAGAACATGGCAATTTGTCCTTCAATTTGCTATCGAGGGTGGGAGGCAAAAAGTTTAAGAAAATGAAAAATGGCAAAAAAATTTTTTTCCCCTTTTTTTTTTTTTCCTTTCTTATCACCTAGTCTAACCAGAGGTACAAAGGAGACCTGAGCCCCAGGGGCTATGGACCTTCCAGCCCAACTCACAAGCTACCTGCCAGCTATGCTGGGGATAAATGGGGAAGTGAAATGTTATCGCGCAACTCTCCCCAGGATGCCAAAGAACGTATGTGTCCCACACCGCGCTCCCAGCGTCCGCGCACCTTTTACACCACATGTAGCAGCCTCAGGCAGCCAGAGAGCTTGGCACCGCGGCTTTGCATTTCAGGACTTAATTGAAAAGTTTCTGTGAGCACATGCTTTTGCTTGCTCTCTGTCCCGGTGGTTTTCTTTCTTTCTTTACTTTCACCATAATGGTCTGTCCACTATTTTTGGTTGTTGTGTGCGTGTCACCAGACCTACCCAAGTGTGTGTTCCCTCTCATAAGGCTCTGCACAAGGAGTGACTGCACCTTTTAGTGATAAGCAATAGACCAGCAGTGGTTCAGTGGTTTTGGAGGAGATGTACAGAGGAGGTTCCGGGTAGTACAACAGCCAACAGAGCAGCTCTGAGGAGCTCGCTGGCTCACGTCACGGGCTCTCAGGCAGCCTGGGACAAGCAGGGCAAAAAGGTCATTTAGCATCACCTTAATCCTCCTTCCAGCTTGACCTTCCTCCTCCTCCCAAGGAGAGAGTTTCCTATCCCCACCAGCAGGTTTAAGTGTGTCTAAGCAACCACCCACATCCAGCTCAATCCCTTTCTCTCGCTTCCTTTGCTCTTGTCTCCTGCCACACATGCAGTGCCCACCTGGCCTGTTCCTTCAAGTGGTTTCAGAGAAACCCCAGCCAGCAGATCCGCCAAATACAAGATTCGCATCTCTCCCTCACCCTGCGTGTGCTACGCGGGGTCACAGAACGTGAGAAAGACTAGGAGCCCTGCTCATCTCATCTCCTTATCACACCCTGCATAGACCTGTGGCAAGCTGTCTCCCGAAGCCAAAACCGGGGTTCATCCCCTGTTCAGCTTCCGCAGACTCCTGGAAGCAGGAGCCCTTTTGGGACGACGGAAAGGCCCATAATACAAGCATCGTGGACACGTATCTGTTAATAACACTGAGTTATTCTCCACTGTCTTCAGGAGCTTCATGGAAAAAGTGATACTGGATGATGTGTCACTGGAGTTTTGTGAGTGTGCTGCTCACTCCCAGTTCATGCTTCCTGCCACTTCTATTTAGCTGCACAGCAAAAGCTGGAGCTCTGAGGACTTGGCTCAGCAAATCACTTATTAGAAGTGGCAGAGAGGACTGAAAAGTGGAAGGAGCAGGGCTACAGCTCAAAAACAAGACTCTAATTGTAGGTATTCACACAATTGGCCTTCCACATCAGGTGACAGCAAAAGGGCAATGGGAAGAAAATAAATGGCAACACAGAGGCACAGAAAAATGGGAACCTTGTTCTCAGAAACAGATAGTCAGGCCTCCCTGACCTCTGCTGTCTCATGTGGTCTGGGTTTTTTCCCCTCCCTGCTGCTAAGTTTGCAGGGCAATTTCCTTACTTCAATAGCCCAAAGGGAACTAAGTAACTCAAAACCAGGAAGACGACAAACTAAAGCAAAAACATGACAGCAACACCAGACATCAGGGAAAAGGGACCCTGTCTGTTGTCACCACTTGACAGCACCGGTGGAAGCAAAGACACTGCCAGATCAGGTTTTACACCACCCTTGAGCAAACTTCTGCTAGTCAGTGTTGCAGGCCTTTATGTCCTTTGAATGAGGTGTGATGAACAGGATAGGTTAGCAACACGAGAAACAAGATCGATCCCAATATAAATTTGTATATAAAATAGGTGAAAATATAGGTCCTTACTAGCACCTGCTACAGACACCAGTCACACAAAATGAATGTGTTCTTATCAAAATGTTCTCCTATTATTTTGCCCAAATATGAGACACTTTTCCCCGCAATAAGTGCTTCTGAACAAGAATTTTCCAGGCAGATTGATGGGCAGTTTTGCTCCTGCTGGCTAAAACCAAGTGCCTCTGCAGATCTGAGCTCTCCTTTTTCACTCCAGACCAATCCCTACTCAGTTAAACATGGACTGGGGAATACGTGCTTATTAAATGAGACAGCTCAGAGTCTGGTACATACCATGACAGAGAGTACACTTTTCTCTAGAAATTATACAGCTATATCAAGGCTGGTCAACATCAGAACCAGAGATTTCCCTTCTCCCAGGAACAGCAGCAGTTGTTCCAAGACTCTCCAATTAGCCTAATGGACGTTGCTGAAGCAATGAGGCCAAAGTCTCAGATGTGCAGTGCTTGTACCAAACCGTGCCCTTGTCCTGGGGACAGTCACGCTGCAAGAAACCCTTAAGCAGCTTTTTAGATTCAGTGATCGCTGTGTGGACGATGAGCATGTGGCTGTTATTTTGTGATTCCTCCTCTCCATCATTCTGGAGAAGAACTGCAGAAATCTAGGTTTCTCCCAAAGAGGAAGCGAGGTTTCAAAAGCTGAAGGAAGTTGAGAGTGTTGGCTTGGGAGGAAAGGGGAGATTCCCACAGTCTGCTCCAGCAGTCTGCCAGCCTCCAACACTGTGGTGGTCTTCCTTTCACATTTGTTCCTGACGGAAGTTCGAAGGTCAAAATGTCGTTGCTCAACCGATTGCTCCAAAAGCACTTAAGCTTGTTCTTTAAAACTAAAATACAGAAGTAAGCACTTTCCTTTGGTGTATTTACAGAGTTAATAAAAATGCTGAGCCACGTTTTGATCTTCCTTACATTTCGCCCGCAAACACATTAATTTAATAGGATTTTCATTCCCTACTCTCTACCTTGTGTCTTGTTTCCCCAGAACTTATTCATCAAATGGACGAGCTGAATGATGAGTTGCTAAAGAAGATCACAAACAACAAAATTCAGCCTCCCCAGAGGAATTTCAAAGTGGAAAAGCCTCAGGAAGTTTTTGTGCCCCTCACCTTCGAATCCAGCACTGAAGAAGTCAAAGCTTGGCTGGAGGCAAAGTCATTCAGCAAAGAGTAAGATCTGCTTTACTACCACATGAAACGCTGGTCCTTCATTTCAAAAGGAGTGGGGGAGGCAGCTTGCAACATTTCAGCTGGATTACAAGTCACTTGTATTTACTTATAGAGCCTGTGTTGCAAATTAGATTTCAATCATATGAAATCCAGGCTATATAATCAGTACATTCAGAGCCCAAACTTACTCCCTTTCTTTCTTATACACTATCAAATAAACCTCGTCTTACAGTGCAGCGAAAGACCTAATGAGTAGCTGCAAAGAAAGGAATGGTCTTGCTTATTCACACAACTCGCAGGCAAACGCTGCGAAACGTCCTACCGCCGATGCTTGTCTGGCCCCAGTTAGCCAGTTCAGAGGGCCGAACTTAGAGAAAAATAACTAATTAACTAACTAAACCCATGGCCTGAAATGCAAATTCCAGATGGCTGCCTGTCTCTGGAGAAGCTGTCGTAAAGTATCTCTGAGGAAGAGCCAGACCCTCAGCCGGGGCTAGCAAATCTTCCCAGCCACCAGGGAAGGATCAAAAAGCTGCATGTGGTTAAGGGTTACGAGTTACAACTCACACTCTGCACAACGAGCTAAGAGGAGCTCCAGGATTGCTCCCCAAATGCGATGCGACAGGAGTGAAATCACTGCAATACCCATGGGGCTGGGTACACACTGGATGCCAAGGTGTCGCTGGCTTCCCCCGCCCCTCATGGCTTGCTGCCATCCCCGCCAAGAGCTTGGGTTACCCGACAGCTGCCACCTTGGCACAGCCCCAGGGCCTTACGCGTGATACGGTCCTGCTGCAGGGGCTGCAGCCAGCTGCTCCTAGCCCCTTTATCTCTGACTCCTCACCTTTGGCCAGAGGCCACGTGTAGCACAATTATCATCTCCTCGCTTTGTGTCTTCCCAGGACAGTGGAACACCTTGGCATCCTTACTGGAGCTCAGCTCTTCTCCCTCAACAGAGAGGAGTTGAAGAAAGTGTGTGGTGATGAGGGAAACAGAGTATACAGTAAAATCACAGTGGAGAAAAACCAACTGGAGGTAAGTAGCTTTCTGGTCAGCTCCCACCTGAATGGGTGCCTGTACCAGCACTGTCAGAGATCCCATTAAATAGACATTTTAAGAAACACAATTTAAAAAAAAAAAAGGGGGGGCAAAAAAGAACCCCCAACCAAAACCCACACAACCAAAGAAACACACCACCTAAAAATGCTGAGAAGTCTTTTAAGCAAAAAGGCCCCAAATCTGTAAGGCAGATCACCCTATCTCCACTAATGAATCTGCCTTCTTACCGGTATAGCTCATCCCTTTGAAACTAGCTCTACTCTTACAGCATTAGTTAAATATTATAATTTAGCTACAGCTTGAAGTTAAAATTCAAACTTCCTGTTTTGTTTCCATTCCAGAAGAGCAGAGGGGAGTCAGAGCTCCAAGAAATCATGAAGCGTCGCCAGGAAAGGATTGATTCTGCTTATTAAAATCTATCTGCTTTATTTCAGCTATTAGTCATAGTAGTGCAGAAAAAGGGAATGAAAGCAATGATCCCCAGTCCAGACAAGAGACAGCAGTGCTCCACTTAGCAGTGTAATTGCCATCAAAGTGACAATTTCCTGAACACTGTTGATAAGGGTAGACAATAAGACCATGTCCCATTGGGAAAGGTGTTTTAACATTGCATGAAGTATTCTTTTTTTTATAACTATATATTTTATACTGAAATTTTATGTGCATGCGATCAGAGCAGATCAGAATTCACACGTGTCTGAATGTACGACAATGGCTGGATTCACGCAAAAAAGACCCCGCAAAGCTTTTCTCAGAGGGCTGTACCTGCTCCCACCCCCCTCGCCGGCATGGCTTGGGAAGAGAGGGCATGGCACACAGCACAGAACAAGCCAGCCTGGATGTTTAGAGTCTGGACCACAGAAATAAGTCTCTTCTCCCACTTTTCATTTCCTTCTTTGTGGCAGATACCCCTGCAGCCCACTACAGTTCCTTCCCACTAAAGGCCCTGCAACAGTTCACTGTGCTTTTTCTGTCCCCCCATGTCCCCTCGTTGGACAAGGCTAGAATTGCAACACACATTACCTAAGACTGGCTGCTTCCTTAAATACGTGTACCTGTCAGTGCTGTCTTCGAACAGTGGAAATGGGCTTTCATTGCATAATTACGAGCAGGATCCGAGTGACAACTGAAGTGATTTGAATCTGCAAATAGGTGAGCTCAGCCTGATCATCCCTGCTTACGCAGAAGCTGGGGCTCAGGGCAGCTGTGCAGCCCTTCACCTTGGCGCTGATCGGAAAGTTGCAGTATTGCCGAAGCCAGGCCTCAAACACGGAGACGGTAAGCCCCGACCATTTGCTCCCAACCCAGTCACATCCGAAGCCCTTCCCAGGGTGTTCATCACTCGTCCCCACCTTCACATTTTCATTGTGAAGAGTAATCTGAAATGCTTCCTAAATATCTAAGAAACAAAAGCACACTTGGAAAGGCTGTTTTAACACAGAATAAATGGCCACAAGAAAAAAAATAATAATCTAATTTAGTAGAGGCTGTTGTTCTTCGCTTCCTGTTTTTCTTAATAACATCATGTGCATATGTATATATCCATCTAGTGAAATACCCCCTCATTCTTACAGTCTATAAAAAGGGATGAGGAAAAGATCCCTTTCCCTAGAGACGTAATTGAGTGATTATGCATCAACAATTTACTCAAAGTTTTAAAAGCTCAAGCAAGCATATAGTAGATTTCCTGTCCACAGCAAGTTTGGCACACACTGTATTTATAGCTATATTTTACTTACAGACCAACTTGATAGGAATGCAGTACAGCAAACACATCTACAGGAACTGCTCACAGACCGGGAAGACTTTGTCTTTCTCTCTCATTCACACACCTTAACTTTGGCTGAATGGGAATTCAGGCCCAGGCTCCACAAAGACTTATGCATGTGCTTTCCTTTACGTGCTGTGAATGGTCGCACCTGCTTGAAAGGTGCCTAAGTCTTTGCACAATTTGGGCCTGTCCTTGCACATCTAATGGAAAAAAGCTGTACAGCTGTAAAGCAGTGGCTGGGGAACACGTGTCTAAACCTGAGACTACTGATGCACCTCTCAATTTTGGCTTTGTTCTTCCAAAAATGTTTCTAATGGATGATATAGTTTCTTAATGTTGAAATAGGACGTCGTTAGCACCAGCAGAATTAGGGTGCAGGCAGGGAACTTACAGAGGATGATCGTGTTTTTAGTCACAACCCTGCTGGCTTGCCACAGCGGCTGGAATTTGCAAAGGGCACTCACCTTGTCAGGGAGGGATGAAGAGGACAATCCTCCTGAGAAGCCCTGGCTCTGGATTAGGGTGGAGATGGGAAGCAGGTGTGAACACTGGCAAATCATTGGTGTTACAAGCACAGGAGGCTAAATCATTTCTAAAATGAAAATGAAAACAAATGGTGAGCTAGGAAATACGACACCATTCTTGTCTTCGGGTATAAAGGAAAACAAATCACACAGAATTGTAGTTACTTGGGACTATAATAGAAGTGTACACCACAGTTCTGTAAAGCCAGGAGCCACGGGAGCATTTCATAAAATAAATATATCAGTAGACCTTATTGCAGAAGTCACTTTTTAAAATTTCCATATGACTGAGCTGTGCATCTGTTGTATTTGTACTGCCTGCAGATAATGCTATAATGTACTGTACATTAATGTAATTGAACGAAGGATAAAATGATATAACCATGCACTGTATAAGATTTATTAAAATAGTTAAGTTATAACTCCACCTCTGTCTCTTTCACTTGGATATAAACTAAAGCAACAGGTCACAAAAACAGTTGTTAAGGGCCGGCTTTTCATAATGACCTGTCACTGTGAGTCTAAGATACACAGCAGAGCATCCAAAACCACACGTTTCCTTTTGTTTCTGGGGGACTGCCATTCAAAAGGAAGGAAGTCAGGGCCTTGATAATCATTCACATCTAAAAACAGGGCTAGGTGAAAATCCCACATATGATAGCAATCAAATGCTGGGAAAGCTACCAGCTGAATCCAAAACATCCCCTTTCTCGTCATCTTGAAGAACAAATTTCTCTTGCCTCTGGTACGTGCAACTGAGACAACACGCCAGCATTTACACACACGGATACTGTCCAAGACAAGGCTTTGCACTGGCAGGCTAAAAACGCCCAACCCTGGTCAATGCCAGCTAATGCAGGGCCGAGAACAAAGAGAAGGGAAGGGATGGACAAGGGAGGCTCTCTTATGCCTTGGCAAAGGACTCTGGAGGCAATGAGAATACATTTCCTACATAGTCACGGAATTCAAACAGGACTTAAACCTAACGCCTCTTTCCATTACCTTCTCCTTGGGTTGGACAAAACATGAGAAGTTGTACAAAAGCATATTCTTGTATGTCAGGAAGGGAAATTACTGTGGCAGCTTCCACAATCGAAACAATACAAGACAGAACGAGGGGAACAGCATGATCTGAAGAGCCTCTGTTTAAAGGCCAAGTGGCAGATTCTACAACACTTCCAGCCAAGTCCCATTCCCTATTTCAGAAGCACAACCCCGTTAACGGGATCGCCTTCTCTAGAGCTTAAATGAAGTTTAGGCGAACGAACAGCCGTAGGTGCCTTGCTGGGTTAGGGGGGGCTCCCCCTGGCACGGCAGCGCAGGCTGGGGCCCCGGCTGACAAGCCGTGTTGAGC
>NW_008823871.1:59284-67447 GCF_000699105.1 Pygoscelis adeliae | reverse complement strand
AGCCCCACCGCCCTGCCAGCTCAGTCTGCCGGTTGCCGCGCCTCCTTCTGCCGTACGCCCCCTCTGAACCCAGGCCTTCGCAGCTGCCAGCTTGGGGGTTCGATCCAGTTCCACCCGTGGGACCCTCCGATGACTTTTCTTCCCCCCCCAGTTTGACCTGGAGTGGGCACAAACCCACATGCTGTTACTGGAGGTGCCAAGACTCGACAAGATAAGCTCTGCGGGGCTAACAAAGTTGGGTTTTTCCAATAACCAGTGTAGATTTGTTTTTTCAGTTGTGAAGCAAAGAAAATAACGCAAGAGCGCTTTTGTTTTCCTTATCTCACGTGAACGAGCAAGCGCTCTCCTTTCCGAGGAAGGGAGGTGGCGTTCGATTGTCAAGCCACTTGTTCCGAAGCTGTCGCTGCCCGCGCGCCTGCACGGGCACGCAACTGTCCCGCTACATCGGAACTGGAAAATCCCTCCCCTGAACGTCTCTGGGTTGCACAGAGCAATGCTCCTTGAACCCTGTTCTGCCGTCACTGAAGCCGGTGGTCATCTGCCTGCCTAATCCTATAGGTGATGAATAAACAATCCTAAACGGCAGCCGCCAAATGCCTTATATTAGTAAATTTAAGATGAAGAGCACGCAGGGGTAGCCACAGCTCAGACACGTGCCCCGTGATGCTGTCTGCGTGTATTTACGTACTTGTATCTGTTCAGCGCTTCAGATTGCCTGACTCCGAGTGTCAGGCTGCATGAAACGTTAGGGAGAAACTGTTACTTCAAGAGTCCATCTGACCTGCCGGACAACCACCATACCATGAGAAGTAGGGAGCACTGATGCAGCTTTACCAAGCGTTGCATCGAGAGAGTTGGAAACGCTAAGTGACTAGGTAACTTCAGCCTTGTCAGATTTGCCTACCTTTGAGTAGCGACAAACCTGGCTAAAGCCCAGCGTGTGCTGGAATTGCATGAATTCAAAACATTACACTGTCTACCCTGGTTTCAAAAAAGCATGATGAAAAAAGAAACCCAACCCCTTGTGATGGCCGAGGGGGGCCACAGGCACAGCACACCCCTTGTGTACGGGTGGCTGCAAGGCGGCCGAGCGCTGTCCACCGAAAAGTTTTAACAAGCTCCTTGAAACAGTTTTACAGTTGATCTCTGGCTGCCTGTTGTCACCTGTCAATCCTTACAGTCCAAACAAGGCTACAGTCAACATCTGACTCCCTCCCTGTTCAGGTTAAACACTGATGCTGGTTAAGGTGCAGTTGTTGCTAACACCAGTTCCCGGTTTTGTTTGTAGATAAAGGTGTCAGTGCGGTGCAGGACCATTCAGACCAGCGTCCTTTCCTACACCGCACCCGCAGTAAGCGGTGGCGGCTCCTCCAGCAGCTGCACTAGTTTGGCTTTTTGACTGAGCCGGACCGGAATACGCTTACTCTTTTGCCCAGCTTTGTGCTCACAACGAGGAAAGGTGGCACAACGGTCACGGACCGCCCCCCGTTGAAAGCTTGTACTGCACACCTAAAACTCGGGCTGCTAACTGGTTCCTGACAGACCTAAAGGAAGACTGGGTGAGGAAAACTGGGTGACAGACTTAACGAGATTAATTTACGCATGTTGCCAGAGACCCATAAGAGTCTTCAAGTGCTGCAAGGCTGGAGAGGAGTAACAAGTGCTGTCAAAACAGACTTCTCTAAAATTGTGCGTATGCTTCAGAACTGAGTTTCATCTTACTTTATTTTAAGCAGTATCCATGTGAGTTGAAGTGTGTTTTGAAGGACCTGTTTGTATGGAGTGGACTTGCTCCAGGATCATGATCATTGCCTAGGAGGGAGCTATGGAAAAGCAATACTTATTTTCTTCTATGACTGAAAAAATAAAGTTGCGCTCTCTAACTTGGGCTTTCATCCCTGTGCAACAACGCTGAGGAAAATGAGCTGGTAATAAATATTTTGTTCTTTTTGACATTTAGTTGTGTTAACAAGGGAGCTTGTAAGCAGAAATTGCTGAAGGGCCTGCAGAGGCTCTCCCCTGTTTGCTGAGTCAGGCTCTGCATGCCAGGAGCTCAGCTCTGATCAGGGCCAGACAATGCACATGCATGGTCACAGCCTACTCTGGTAAACAACTGGTATCACCTGAAATAGGTGTAGTCCGGGGCTTTAGGTAAGCCAAAGGTTCAAATATCTTCTACAAGGAAGGAAGCCTGGTAGTACAAGGAAACTGCAAGAACAGATACTAAGAACTGGTCTGCAACTGTTTGAAAAAGTTTTAAAATGCAGTAAGGCTCTAGCAACTTTTCCAACAGATGAGTTTTTCTCCTGTTCTGGTCGTAGACAAAACAAAAACCCAAAAGCCTAGAAAGATCCCCCTGTCTTTACTTTCCCCCTGTGATGCCTGGAACTCAGCTATGCTGGTGAATATGATATGGACAGATGTGAGGAGCTGAAAATTAGTACCACTTCTCTTCATCTGTCACTTCTACAAGTTTTTTTCTTTTGGGCAGCATCTGTAGTAGTGAGTAAACTTTGCTGTGTCTTACTACTGTAGCTCTGTTAACCTTGTTCTGGTAGTTCTGGCACAAGCCAGCTTTCAGGCAGTGGTATTTAAACATCATTGTGCACTGGTCTGCTCTATCGCGAACGCTACTGTCCTACAGCCGTGTTACACGTTCTCAGGTATTTGAGCAAAATCCTTCTAATTGCTCAGGCCTGCTGATTGTTTTGAACAGACTATTTTTATTTCCCTAGCAATTGATGAGTACAAGCCCCTAGATGCCACCACAAACCCATCTCTGATACTAGCTGCTGCTCAGATGCCAGCTTACCAGGAACTTGTGGATGATGCTGTTGCCTATGGGAAAAAACTTGGTGGGTAAGTAAAGAGGGTTTTTTATCTCAGTAGATCTATATTTAAGACGCGTGGCCTTCTAGGACTGCTTAGGAAGGCACTCTTGAGTTGACAGCATTATAGGAAATAGTATCCAAAGGCTAATACTGCTGGTGGAGCACAGAGGGCAGAACACACACATGGAGCAGAGGAGAAGAGGCTATTTGAACTCTGGAATTTAATGTTAAATGGGCTGTGAAATTTGATCTTCAAATCCATGGCAAGGTGTGAATGTGCTTTTTTCCCCCCATAGAAATGATTTTGCTCTTTGTGGTTTTCAGGTCAGAAGAGGAGCAGATCAAAAATGCTTGTGACAAACTTTTTGTATTATTTGGAGCTGAAATATTGAAGAGGATACCTGGCCGTGTGTCCACAGAAGTAGATGCAAGGTTGGCTCTTTTTCCTCTGGGTTACCCTGGATATTTGTACATACAAAAAGAGACATGATGTGAGTTGGAGAAAGATGCGCTTGACTAGACAGCTCACTGTTATAAGGCTAGCAAGAGTTTATATTGTTAATATTTGTTTAATTAGAGAATGGATTTTACTTAGTTTGCTTGACTATAACTTGGTGACAAAACTATGAAAACAAGTAATACTGAATTTGGATTTTTGTAATCTTCTTGTTGTTCCTTAAGCAAGGGAAACCTCATGCTTCCAGTATACTTAAGAGTTTTGCTCATTCTCTTCTGTGTGATAATGTCTTCTCAATTTACCGAGATCTGTTTTAACGGTTTATTTCAAGACATGTATAGGATTTGTCTGTTAACCTCCTGCTCATTGCCAATTCACTTCTAATGCTCAGCTTCTGCATTCGTTATGAAAAACTTGAGGAAAACTTTAGTCTATAACTTTCTCAAAGAAAGCTATCTTGAGCTCTGGATCCTCTAAATCAAAGAGTAGCAGTGTTGTCCTACACCTGCTCGATGGGCTCACAATCTAGGAAGTATCTCTGAGAACAAAAACCTGCTATTGGCATATAAATGCTGATAAAACGGACAATGTTTTTCAATGAGGTTTGGGGGGGGAAGAGCCTTTAAAAAAAAAAAAAGTCGGTTTTAAGCAGTCCTCCTCTTGTTTCAAAGGTTGTCCTTTGATAAGGAAGGAATGATTCAAAGAGCCAGGCGCCTCATTGACCTTTATAAGGAAGCAGGAATTGGTAAAGATCGTATTCTCATAAAGCTCTCTTCAACATGGGAAGGAATCCAGGCTGGCAAGTAAGTATTTCTGTACCTGGTACGCTGAGTCTCATAGCATGCTTCTGCCTGTTCACAGGCACCTGACTGACAAACGCGTTCTGCAGTTAAAATAAAGAATTGTTCTGAAAGCACTGCACCAGGAAATCTGTTACTAGGGCTACAGCTAGCAAGCAAGGTGCTCTGCTACAGCTTTCTGTTGAAACAGGAAAAGTTTGTTCATACAAGGGCCAGGCCACTTGTAAACAGGGTTTCCTGAAATACCAGGCTAAGTTGTCTGCATTTGGTTCAAGGAACAGCATTAAATAAAGCAGAGTCTGGCAGTGCAAAACATCTGCTGTTAGCTTAAAACTTTAAAGCTTATAAACTGTACCACGTTCCTAATTTAACTCAAGACATTCAGTCGTTTAACCTACTAGCTTGTTACTAAAATGTAAATTCAGTAGGTGAGCAAGCTGCTGTTTTAAGCCAGCCTGTGTCTGCAGGGTTCTGGAAGCAGAGTATGGGATTCACTGCAACATGACCCTGCTGTTCTCCTTTGCTCAGGCAGTTGCCTGTGCTGAAGCTGGAGTTACTCTGATTTCCCCATTCGTAGGACGTATCCTGGATTGGTATGTTATAAATGGAGATAAGAAAACCTACGAGCCTTCAGAGGATCCAGGTAAGCTTTCCTTTTAACGTATTACTAAAAATACAGTAGCTACTCATTCAAACTGCAGTTTACTTGTATAAAGCCTCTTAATGAAAAAAATGTTGGTTTTGAGCATGTTCTAAATCATTTGTACTTCAAATAAATTATTCTGAAAATTGCTGATTTCTCCTGTTTAGGAGTGAAGAGTGTCACTAAGATCTATAACTACTACAAAAAGTTTGGCTACAAAACTATCGTGATGGGTGCTTCGTTTCGAAATACGGGAGAAATAAAAGCGCTTACAGGCTGTGACTATCTCACTATTTCACCCAAGCTTTTGGCAGAGCTCAGCAAAGAGTATGTCAAGTTAACTCCCACACTGAGTGTAAAGGAGGGTAAGTCCACTCCTATGTAACATGGGCTTGCTCAGTCTCCCTTTCTTCCTGAATGTTAAGAGTACGTGGTTCCACTCAGCTCTGTGGTGCTTGCTTCCATTCTGCTTTAAGGATAGATATTGACCCCTCTCTAATGGAAATACTGTAGCCTGATTACAACAGTACTGCTATAGTTGCTGACACACAGTCACTTCTTTAGGGTCTTGGGCCCCACTGAGCACACTAACTGGAATGACGATGGGTTTTGGGTGTGCTTAAATACTGTGTACCCTCTCCCGAGAGGACAGGGAGAGCAGAAGGAACTTTCTACCTCATATGCTTGGGATGAAATTTTACTGAATATTAGCAAAGATGCCAAACCCGGTTTAATCTTATGTTAATATTGCATCAGTGATGCAATTAGCTCTAGACATGCCAAGAGATGTGTTTTCCCTCCAGAAGCTCTAGAAATTAATCACGTGCAAGACTAAGTGATTTCATCTAGTGATACTGTGCCATGATGCTTTTGAATATATGTTCCCATTGCACTACTCTTCCTTTTCCGTAGCCTCATTAAAATGCTACTTTACAACTCAGAAGATGAGATTTGTGCACAGCTGTAGTCATGGGTTGCTGCTTACAGGGTGCTAGCTGCCTTGTAGGCACGTTATCAATTGAGCTTTTGTTACGTACTTGCCAAATAATCAAAGACCTAATTGTTCAGCGTATTTGCTTAGAATGTCTCACTGCGTAGGACCGTTGCATAATTCTTTATAATAGGCCTGAAAGTACCGTACCATTCAGAAGCAGATACAAGCTAATGGCATACATGTAAACATTGTATTTTAAGAGAAACTGATTTATCTAGATGACTTCCCCACCCCTCCAAAGCCAGATCCGGAGCATTTTCAGTCCTGCAGCCCAAAGTGTGCTCATGTAGCAAGTGCTGTTGAAAGTGGTCTTTGAAATTTTTCAACAGCTGGAGACGGTCAGAATCTTGAGACTGTTTTAAGAAGCCTGTGGTATTTGATAATAATCTGATAATATGGTTTGTCTCTCTTTCAATTCCCCTTGCACAGCTCAGGCATGTGAGCTTGAGAAGATCCACCTGGATGAGAAGGCATTCCGCTGGCACCATAATGAAGACCAAATGGCTGTGGAGAAATTATCTGATGGGATCAGAAAATTTGCTGCAGATGCAATTAAACTGGAGAGGATGTTAAAGGTAGATGTTATATCATGCTGCATCCTGCCACCTCTCATGTTCCTCCCAAGTACTGCAGCTAACCTACAGTTCCTTGTGGTATGGCTAAGGATTAGGAACCTGTAAGCAAGTCCGATCAGGTTTTTATACAGGTGGTACATGTTATGTAGGACAGGCAGCTAGCAAACTGGCCACCTAAATTAAGTGAACTTGGTAAACTTCACTGCATCTCAAGAAAGAGTTCATGCCAGATGTATACAGCCACACCTGCTGTTTGAGGCCCAAGGCAGCGTTTAGACTGGCAGCTAATCAAGATAACAGTACTGTCGAAGTGAAAAGTCTCTCAGGTCTAATTCTAAACTCCTTATCTGTTAGCAGTGGTACAAGACACGTAAATAATCTTCAGTGAGCCGGAAATAAATCATGCCTGTAATGTGGCACTAGGAGGTACCAAGAACAGATAACTGAGTGTAGCCAAGCCCTGTGAAAGTTTTTTCTGTCAGTTTATGGGGAGTCTTTCAAATGGGATTAACTGAACTGTGCGTTTGGGGGGCAGGGGGGGAATGCACACCAAGTGTACCTGATCTAGGTATTTGTTCTTCCTGACTGGACAACTGCTTAGTAGCGACTTAAGCCTGCTTTGCTAAAGCACAGTCCACGTCCAAAACTCTTGTTCAGCTGCTGTATGTTTACTGCTCTCTTTCTAGGAGCGAATGTTCAGTGCTGAAAATGGAAAGTAGAAAAATCGGACTTCTCCTGAGTGGTCAAGGCTGAATGCGTGGATCACCTGAGGTTAAATGGATGTACAAATGTCTTACCTGTAAAAGTCTTATGCTATGTATGGATAGATTTCTGTATCGTGCTTTTTTTATCAATTTACAAAGGGACAAACAATTATAAATTGTTGTGGCACTTTTGTCAATACATGCTAATTAACACAGACTTTCTTTGTAATGTGTTCACTTCACTGCTGCGGGGGACATCTGACATAGTATTTTATTTTTTTAAATTTTTATATTAAATTCCTAATTAAGTCTACATTTCTGACACATTAAGAAAGCAGTTTTGTTTTGTCTTTCATGCTGTCTCACTGTGACTAAAGAGAAGACACAGGTTCCAGAAGCCCTCCTTGGTACAAAACCCACAAGTACTCTTACGAGACACATACATACTAAACCAGCTAGGCTCCAGTCCCTTCCTGTCCTCTTTCTGCAGCCAAGGTGGCAGCAGTAGTGACTTACTGGTTGGCAAACCTGGTGAATGCCATCATAATTAGTATTTCAAGGCTTTTTAATGGGGGGGGAAAGCTGTATCATAAGCAATTTTTAGGAATGTTGTCAAATACCAATTTTGTTTACCACTTGCCTAAGAGCCCAGGGTAACATCAAGAACATGAAATTGATTGAAGCTGAAACTGCCACTGCGATTACAATACAAGCATAAGCTACAACTACCCCTGATGTTACTGAAGGCCACAGTGACAGCCGGCCATGTGCTCACAAACCAGATGCCGATCTGATAACAGAACCGTATCAGACATGTCTATGTGGTGCTGCACTCCCAGCCTTGCCCTGGACCTGCCCCACACAGGGCTGGGAATAGTGCCAGTCTATCAGAGGGAGATGAAGCCACCTCAGGGGACTGATGTAGACCCCTCTGCTCTACAGGCATAGGTAACAGTGAGAAGCAGGCCACAGTAGAAAGCAAGCTGTCTGGAGGGAGGCGACCTTTTTCCCTTCATTTCAAAGGGCAAGCTAGCATTAAAAGCTTTACCCTGCCCCCACATCCCTACACTGTGCCACACAGCCATCTGACCTGCGACTGCAAGTCCAAGCATGCACTGTGATTTAGATCGCTATAGTCATTAAAAACTGTTAACAGAGT
>NW_008823871.1:46411-59274 GCF_000699105.1 Pygoscelis adeliae | reverse complement strand
TTTGTATCCTGCTAAAAAGGGAAATGAACTTCAAGTACAGCAGAGGCACCAAGGAAAGTCTGCAGGCTCTGCTTTGGATCTAGCTTTCTCAACGTCTGTTTTCTGCTCCAGACTATGAGATGAGGAGAGGTCTAGCTTCTTAGCAGACCACAATTTCCAAACCAGGCAAGTTTGGCTCCAGCTGTTAACAAGTACAAAACTATGAAGTCATGACTTCCTGAGGCAAGAGATTGCGGCTTTCAGCCAGTCCAGAATTACACTTCCCTGGGATAGCTTCAGTAAAGCTGCGCAGCACCATTGTGAGACTGACGGCTGCAGAGATGATAGACCAGTGAGACCCATGGCAAGCCAGAGCAATCAGAGGTGACTTCTGAAAGGTAACACAACTCATGAGCGGGCACTTCAACGGGTTTTTTAAAAACTGCTACTGCAATAATCAGAACAGATGGCAGGGTAGAATGGGGATCCTCAGCCAGACAAAAATATTTCCCCACAGCAACAAGCCTACTTAATCTAGCAAACTGTGAACATTAAACACAATGTGACTGATGAAGAGCTCAAGTATTTCCCATGTTCTGAAGAGGAAGATCTGGGGCTGTAGAAGTGGCAAATACAAAACTGCTGTATAGAGAGGTCTGTGCAGTTGTTGCTGGTCTCCCTGAAAAACAGATCTTTCTTCCTCATGTTCACTGACAGGTGATAAGCCTCTCTACAGGCTATAACTCCACCTAGATAGCTGGATGATTCTCAGCCTGCCACAGCTTGTCTTACACCAAGGCAAGCATGTCCTAATGCCTGACTTCTTAGCAAAGGAATTAGGAGGTATTTTAGGCCACTACTGCATTCTTACAGGTGGAAGGGTTCAGGCACAATTATACTGCAGGGAACCTGCGTGAAGCCAAGCCACCCGAGTTAGCACTGACCCCAGCTGGTCACCCTTCATACCAGCTTCACTCTAGATGCAACACAGAAGGACCGTCCGTCCAAATTTCCCATTTACCAGCCCACTGGTATCAACAGGAATCTTTTTGTTGATTACTTTAGCTGAGTCATTCTCCCAAGATTTGTACCTATTTGGCATTAAAAAAAATATAATCCCAAGGCAATGCAGTGCTGTCAGCCCTGGGGCACCAACACACCTCTTCTGCAGAACATGGAGAGCTACATGCCAGTTTCTTGAAACAGCTCAGCTGTGCATCTGCATCTGATGTACAATCACTTCCCTGCATCTGTCCTAGGCTTCAGCTGCTACTAACAAAGGGTCAAATCCAGAAGTAGCTGGATTTGACAGTAGTTCTTTGATATAGAAACTTCTTCTCTCACAGCCAAAACCAACTCATTTCATCTGGACCAAGACTGGCTCCTAGGAACACGACCCAGTGGTTACAGCCCAAATGGATGGTGGTTATCTAGGGATTAATCCTGCTCCAAAAATCCTTTGCAATCCAGTCCCCTTCCTCCCACTTTGCTTGTAGAATACATATTCTCCTATTTCACAGGACTTCTGCATTAGGTCTTCTCAGGAAGACCTGCTGAGCCACACCTGCTGAATACAGGCAGGGCTCCACTGAAATCAGCAAAGTGGCATCAGTTTAAACTCCCCAAAAGGTCTTTACCATTTTGTGTATAACTCTTCAGAAACAGAAGTGTTGGTTGTCACTGAAAAGTCAGTGGGGAAGCCACAGGTTTATGAAGACGCAGTCCTTTCAAACAGAACTAGGAAGTAGACAACGATCAAAGGAATCCAAGGTACCCTCTGACTCACATTCTGCCGGTGGACTGCTGCCGTCCTTTCAGACTGCCTGAAAAATGTTTTTTTCCCCCATTACCAGCAAATTTGCTTTTTGCGCACTCACAGAATCACAGCACGGGTCAGCAAGTGACTGATACCCAGCTCCTGAAGACACCGGCCGCTTACATAGACAAGCGTGACCCATGCGTCCGGGTGCAGTGTCACACTGCAATGTTTGGAGTCACCTCTGGCAAACTACTTTTCTTCTTAAGAAAAAAAAATAATAAAAAGATCCAAACTCATTCACCTCAGAGCTGCTTATCTTCTCCCCAGTCCTACCAAGTGCCCTACAGAGTTTTTAAGTGGGTTTGGGTGGTGCTGACAGTGCTGCCTCCCTAGCACTCTCCTCTAGCACCGTGAAGATGCATGGATGTGACCGCTAACTGAGCCACCTCCACCATCTGTGAATCTTTAGCCTGCCTTTTGACAATGACCAGAGACAGCTCTCCGACTCTTCTGCTGATCTGCAATGCGGAGCGGAGCGCAGCTGTCTGGATCCTTTCTCATTTACAATTTAACAATATCACATGCCTGGCAAACTGCCAGCCTCCCTTCCCCGCTGAGGTTGTGTGAGTCGCGCTAATCGGAGCCCAAAGACCTCTGTGCAAAGGCTGACTCCGAGCCCTTAAACAGCCCAGAGGGGAGGAAGCAGCTATTCTGGTCCATGGACTGAAGCCATCAACATAAGCTCACCTGCCAGACCCCTCCATCCTGCACTTCACTTGGCATCAAGGCATTCCCATCTGAAAGCTGTGTCCTTGATCTCCGTGGCTACCAAATAGCTCAGGAAATGTCTGGAAGGTGCCTGGTCTTTGTGGATAATCCTGCTGCCCTTAGGAAGCACATTCCCTATGCACCTCTCATACCTGGGATCCTCTTTTAGCCTGGAGTCCTCCTCCCATGAGGAGACAACCCAGGTGGGTCTCTTCTTAATTTAACCTATTTTGCACCCTTCCCTCTTACTGTAAGAGAAGTCCAACAGAGACTCCTTAGACTTCTCCAAGCATAAGGCATTACAGACCCATTGCTTAATCAAAGCCGCTACGTACGTTGCTAGTACACACCAATGGACTTCGAAATACAAATGCCATCATGTATATATGTCATATTTTATATCGTGTCTCACACATCCTGGATTTTGGTTTATAATTACTAGGACAAAAACCCTGGCAGTGACAGGGATGAACTGTCATAGGATGAGAATGCAGGAAAGTCTTAGAAGAGGGTACCCACCTCCTTACTGTCACACAGGGAACTGGTAGCTCAAAGTGACAAATGTGCTGGACCAGTCTTTTTTAGGGGAGGTCTGTCTGACAAATTGCTGCCCTTTTGCTTTCCCCAAAGCCTCTTTGTTCTGAGGCTTTCTCAATCAGAGTCAAACCAACAATTTTTCTAAAAATATCTCTCAGTCAGCCCTAAAATACTGACAGATCAAAGCTGGTCACTTGGGGAATGAGGAGCCCAGTAAAAGCTTTCTGCTCTGGAATCATGTGTCCCAAGCCCTGCTGAGCTGATACCACCACACATCTCTGTCAGCAACCAGCCTTGCACCATGGCAGGGTGGGAATTCAGGCACACACAATTTGGAGGTTTGCTGCTGTGAAGCTGGGCAGTCAGAGGCTTTGAGCCTCTGCAAGAAATACCCCTTCTTCCTCCTGGATGAGGCAAGTGCCCTGCACCCTCACACCACTAGCAGAGCCACAGGATCTGTCACCTCACATAGCTGGGACACAGCTGGCCAGGGTCAGTAACGCCGTGGGGTTCGAACATAACTCTAAAGCACTCCAAAAGTTGCCCAAGAGACAATAAAATGTTGCAGTGAAAGGGGAAGAGGAGGCAGGAAAAGGTGCCGCAGTAACAGTCAAACCTTACTCTGCTTACCTATACACACATGGTCCCCTCAAGAGCTGAGGGGGCAGGAGATGAACACGTTATGCTTAAAATGTTCACTATCATAGGATCCCTTACCTGCTCTGGTAGCAGCTGCAGTGTCCCTTTCAGCACCGGGGCTTTTTCTCTTCAGCACAGGCTAGATGTTTTGAGGTGACTGTAGGTGGCCAAGTCACAAAGTCCACATCCATTCTGAAATGAAGCAAAAACCCAACAACCACATAAACCTTCAGCCTACACACCTGTTTATCCAGTCTCACAGAGCACCTTTACCCCGTTAACTCTTCCTCAACTTCATCTCTCTTCAGGAGATGAAGAGATCTCTCCCAGGATACTGTCTGAGCCCGGCTTACAAACTCCTTCTAACGGCTTCCCAAATCTCCATACATCCCCAGATTAAGAAATTGGGAGCAGGAGATGTCTGTTGCCTCCCAGGAAGTTTTTTAGCTATCACAGTCACAAGGCCAAGCTCAGACTCAGCAAGTAGGGGCAAATAAAATGTGTGTAAATTCCAAAGAACCAATACATACACTTTAAAATGTGATTTAAAAATGCCCTTGCACTTTATTAAACGCACCCAGAGCCAGTAATCCTTCCCAGCCACAAAGGCTAAACCTTTCCAACCCCTTGGGACAGAAAGTCTCCCTTTACCACCTGCTCTACACCTCAGCCCTGTTACCAGGCCCTCCCCACGAGACAGGGTTCACCTGGGCTTTCCCAGCCCCATGCCAGGAGAAGAGCCAGCACAGAGGGCTGCCATCGACCCCCTTCCTCATGGGGCAAACTTGCGCAGCATGCTTCCTCCAGGTGCTTGTGGTCTAAGCACCAGAGCCTAGGTTACGGCCGCAGAGTGCTACGGACATTCTGAACTTTTACTTTCATTGTAATTCTCAGGCAGGGAAATAAGTGGCAGAAATATTAAGAAAACAAACCCCCAAGAAAAAGCAAACTTTGTTTAACAGACTGTGCAGACAGTTTAGCTTGGGAGCACAGAATACAGCTGGCAAGTAAATGATTTCTGGTTTGCTCACACAATTGAAAAAAACCCACACACAAAACATGCAAATCATAAAACAAATTTGGGACTTACAAGAAGCAGGATAAATGGAAGTAAAAAGCTGAAATACCTTTTATTTGGGGTCAAATGCAACATTTTGTCTCCTGGCTTTTTGTGCAGCCTTTAAAAATATATGTTAGGTATATTTCAAAGAGAAAATGTGAAATAACCAATTGCAGTGATTTTGCTGATTCTTAGCTAAAAAAAGTTTGTCACATTCAGGACAAAGCTGTGGAAAATGTGTTCAATGCAAAAGTGCAATTTGTAGCAAATTAATTAAAAAAAAAAAGATAGATAATCCTGAGCTCAGCTCTAGTCTCCCTGTGGCACATTTTATTATTCATTCCTTACGGTACACAGCAAGGTAAGAGCCTTGTTGTAAGGGCTCCTGACACACAGACATATAAAAAAAAAATAGAGTCCTTGCACTGAAGAGATGCCCAGCACTTCAGCAGTAAGTCAGGGCTGTCCCTTGCCAGGAACTGGCCAGGCTTGGGGTCTCCTGCTCTCATCCTGACACCAAACAGGGTTCTGCAATGAGGCTGAGCCCCACGAACCACTGCTCCAGCCAACGGCATGGCTTGAGGCACTAGGGATTAAAATCAAAGCACACGGCTCACAGTTTCAGATCTGCCATGCAGCCTGAATAAACCTATAAATAATATTTAGTATGAGATAATATAGGAAATAGTGTATGATAACTGTTAGAATAGGATTAGATACGATTAGTAGTTTAAGGCTATACAAGTAATTATTAATTCACTGGCAGCCCAGATCAACTTAGCTTTACTGTAGCTTATGTGGAAGTAAAAGGATCAGGAAGTTTCAGAGGGACAAGCCAGGTAAAGCAGCCAGTCCAAGGGCAAAAGGTGTGAAGAAACTGCTGAGCTCTGAGGAGCCGTGGAATATCATTTTTACCTTATGATATGATTCTGCCCACTTACTTTATACTGATTTAACTACTTTTATACTGGAAAATAATAGAACAGAAAGTTGGCAGCACAACCATTCCTCTCTCTCCTTGAAGCAATGTACATGGAGAGGCTTCCCACAAGGATACTCAAACCCATCTTGAAACTGAGGCACACCAGATAGGTTTTGTCCTCCCAGATAATTTCTCCTTAGATCAACACTAACGATTGTCTGAAAGAACACCAGTGTTCTCCTTTTCACTTTTGTTTCTCTTTTCATTCTCTGTTCATATGTTTTGCATACATTTAATTTCACATAGCTCCTGAATTTGCTGTATCTGTACTGCATTATTGTTTGTTTTCCGTATTGCATACCTTCGTTGGCAAGTAAAATCCTTTTCATCTGTTATCGCGAAAGCTAACCCTCTTTGAGGCAGGGTGCTCAGACTCTCATCATTTCCCAGCTGACGTCTAGAGGCCGAGCCCATGCTTCAGCTCTGTCTTCCTCCTGCCTCAGGAAGGCTGTGTTCTGACGTCAGATGGGATGGGCTTGGAAGGGACATATCCCGTGGAACTAAGAGCTGAGGACTTCCCAAGGCAAACAGTGACCCTGACAGCCAAGCCTTAGATGCAGGAGATCCATCCATACGATGCTTTTCAGGAGCAAAACGGAGGAAGGCTCTGAGCTCTGTTCCTCTGCAGTTCACTTTAACAGGTAAACGTTTCCCCAAGGACATTCAGTTGTTACGTCACACAATTTGCACAGAAGCAAAAAAATGACAGAAGTCTGCTTTTATATAAGAAAATAGTGCCATGGCTTGGGGGGGAGGGGGAATCAGCCTCTGCTAGGTCAACTACAGGGTCCTGGGAAAGTTACTTCTTAAAATAGCTGAAAATCTCCTTGTTATAAGTAACTATGAACAACAGCTCAGGCTTCAATATAGCCTAAGTGATAAGCATCTCTCTTGCTCCTTCTTAAGAACAGCCAAACCGGTCAGACTGCAGATCCATTTAGCATAGCATCCTGCCTCCAACCATGGCCAGCAGCTGTTGAGGAAGATCTCCACAGAGCAAAGGAAACAGCCCTAAAAAAACACCCTTTGTGATTTGCTTTCCAGTGGAAAAGCCAGTGGAGGACTGCTTTTTTGGGATCATAAGACCTGCATTTCTCAGCCCAGCCCCAGACAACGGGGAAAGGATCAGCCTCCTGCCATATGAAGAGTTTTCTTTTACAGTGGTTTCTGCCAACACAAGAGAAAGGTGACCAAACCAGCTCCAACAGCATGCTTGGACTAAGCCTGGAAAGGGACTAACCATGCATCACTCACCACCTGCACAGTGTCAGGCCCTAAGCTGCAATAATACCACAAAACAGCTATCATAAAATGCAGGATCAGCACCAAATGTCTTCAAAAGGCAATAGGAGTCTCCCCAAATATCCACAGGCCTAACAGCCCGTAACTGCTATTATATGTGCATTAGCCCTGCTGTCAACCCTTCATCCGATTGGCAACTGCTGCTTGGTCTCCTTCTGTCTCTTCTGCTCTTTCAAACATCATCAGTAGCGATGATCAGGTTTAAGTTTGATGGTGTTTCCCACCCTGGGGCCTTGATGGCTCATCCAGGCAGGGCTGAGGTGAGAGCAGTCATGGCTGCTGCCTGGAAAGGAGGCAGGGTCAGGCTCCATCTTTTCTAGCTGCTCTCTACAGGGCTGCTGGGCTTCATGGCTTTAGCCTGGAAGTCTTGGAAACTTTATACAGAAATTGTATGACCCAGCATTTATATTTGAAAAGAAAATTTCTTCTGCTAGAAAAGTAAGTAAAACCCTTACACCATCCAGAAAGCAAAGAAAGGGCAAGCAATTCATGACTAACGCGATGGCAGGGCTGGTTTGCTTTTGTGGTCCATGCAGGAGCCCAGCTCTGATGTGAGCACACCGTGACCCTCAGCATCCAACACTCTCGTCTTGCCTTTCTGCAGGATAAGGGACTTGCGGGTCCCGAGTCCCTCAGGGTTGCACACACGGGGCCTCACAGAGGATATCTGCCCAGCATCTGTGAACATCTCCTGGGAAAACAGCAACTGCAGGAGGCCCTGTCAGGCTTCTGTGTGTTTAATGGCCACTACGCTGTCAGGGTGAGGATTGTTACAGGCCACCGTGGGCTCTGCTGCTCAATTTTGATTTCAGTACACTTGAAGGAAGCTTACGATCTGACCTTTGGTTTTTTGTTTTTGCTTTACCGCTGGGATCTAGGTTACAGTCTGAGCTCAGATCTATTTGGATCATGCAAAGTATGAGTATTTGCAAAGGGGTCTCCCATTTGTCCTGTGAAATCCACACAATCACAGCACCCTCCAGGCACAGTTTTGTCTAAGGAAATGTAGCATTTCTAGAAAGCAGAGGGGACTCTTATCTTGCTACAGTCCACACCACTCAGATGCAGTCTTATACTCAGTCTGGTGTTACATTGCACTACTGGCTAGGGATGTTGTGCCTAAGCTAGGAATTCAGCTTCACAAGTCCTATCTCCTATTCCCAGGGATATGCAACTCCAGTTTGTATCGCTGGTGTTTGATCTAGGAGGTCAAGAGACCAGAGCAACTCCACAGGCTCAAACTCTCCTTCAGTGGCAGCACACCTATTTAAATGTCACTCAGTTGTTCAAGATTAGACATAAACAACTTAAAAGAAGCTGCTACAATTCAGGGTTGGCCCTTGGTTTTACACAAAGAAAAACTGCAAAGTGGAGACCTTTGGGGAGAAAGAGGGTTTAGTAACACGTGATGCTGAGGAGGGATAATTTCTGAGGAAAGCATATGCAGGGTAGCATTAGCACATGATGTTTTAGGAGATGACAAAGGACTGCGGCTTTCATGACGATTTCTAACTATGCTGCCCTCATCCTCCTAAGAAAAGAGGAACATGGGAAAGCAGACCCTATGGTCACAGATTACTGGGAAGCCATGGGAATAGCTTGTTGCTTACAGCACAGCTTAATGTATATAACCCTGTGCTAATATGCATTTTGTGCTACTGCAGCCCTGGGTGGTGTCCCAGGTTTTTTCCTCTCTCAGCTGCAGCCCACCTGCCCGGCACAGGTACACAGAAGTAGCAGGCCCTTCCTCAGGAATTCACAAGAGGGAAGTAACATCTTCACACTTGGTGCCAGGGGATGGAGCTCACTGGTGTCTGAGGAGGGAGGCGAAGCTCTGCCTGGAGCAGTACCACCACCTTGTGGGGAGGCTGCAACATCCCACAGCACCTCCTCCTTTCCAAGATTCACAGAGCAGCAACTAACTGATGAGCACAAATGCAAAGTTATCAGCCTTCCCTCGTGGTGGCAGCTCTCTTAATTTCAACATGCAGCTCTATGCAAACACACAAAGCTTGACAGGGGCGGGGGGGGAAAGCTTTTCCTTCCTCTTTCAGCTCCCTCTTCCATTCCACGACGCAATGCGCTAAGGGAGATATGCCACTGCTCCCAACAGTTGCTCTCAGTACCTCCTGTATTCTTGAAACAAGGGTGCAAGAGGAGAGGTACAGGATAGCAGAGCTGTTGGGAAAAGAGCCACTAGGGTCCACAAAACTGACATAGTAACAGAGTTTTTTTCAGCCTCCCAACATAGAATTTCACTTTCAAATTAGTCCTTAAAGATTCATTTATAAGGACTAGCTAGACAGTATCTGATAGGTACCATTTGAAATTTTAAAGCAAATCAGGATCAACGAGTCATTTCCATTTATTCTGATACTTGTTTTGATGCACTGGCATTAGATGAGAAAGTAGTGCCCCAGTGTTCCCAGCTGCCTAGTCCCAGCAGGATGACAGGTCAGCATTTAACGCTGTCTTCTGCATCCTAGGGGACAACAGGGAGATCCCAGACAGGGGAACTGAGGGAACACACCGACCCTCGAGACGAAATGAAACGCCCTACAGACCTAGAAGTCTGCATTTGACAAAAGGCTCCTTTTATCTCTTGCTAGTATTAAACACTTTCCTGTAGAGAACACTCTAGCACTAGAGAGGACACAATACACTTGGTGTAGCCTTCTGGGACAGTGGTGCGAGAGGTGCAGCAGCCAGGCCATTTCTTAGAGAGCTGTGGGACTCAGTCCTACCAGGATTACCCCGCTTGGCTCACTGCTGTGGTTTAGGGCAAGCACACAAGCAAAGCCCAGTGATTCTCAGTTAACTGTGCAACAGCCTACAAGGGAGCTCAAAGCTGACAGTAGTCCACACTAAGGAAAGTGGACAATCGATCCTGTACAAAGTCAAAAGGGCTGTTCCATCAGCAATGGAACAGCAATCAGTTTAAACAGAAAAGCACTCTGATACCCAGAATTAAATGGCAGAGCTTACCACACAGTACCTAAGATGAATAAAGCAGAAGGTTCAATTTTTTATTTTTTTAAAGATTATACTGTGGAAGTTCCAGGAAAAGAATCTTATTTAAACATGTTAATACACTAATGGAATGCTAGTATAACTTGCTATCATTAGCTGCAGATGGTAACAAGGACTGAGTTCAAACATCCTGTAAGGGATCCCTTAAAACAAGCAAACGCTTTGTTAAGTGTTCTGAAGAGACAACACTTCCTCTCATCAGAAAAGCTGAGTGTGCCCAAGTTGTCCCCGACACTTTCTCTGGATTCAGAGGATCTAAGCTACCTCCGCTGGCTGCAGCTACAGTATCAAGCTACAGGAGAAGTATGGTAGCACAGAGAACTCATGATCAAAGCCCAGGCTGTTGGGGATTTGGCCATTCCTCACCACCTTTGGTGTCACTCAATCTCTTTTGCCCTGTAAACATTAGGTTAGGCAAACTAGAAAGACCTTTTCGTTATTGTTACAGCCAAAACTTAAATTGAATTAAAAAGTATCAAAACTGAGATCACACCCACAAGCAGGTCTTGGGGCTCACTCCAACCGCTGCGTAAGTTTGCAAATGTTTTAAGTGTTTTGAGCATCTCTCTTCACAACTTATGTGTAAAACTGCCAGTAAAAGGCTCCTATTACCTTAAAGATGTTCTCTACCTTTCCCTTCTTCCCTGCAGGGACCAACCACACAGCTTTAGGGTGAGTGTGGTGCTGGGATGCACAGTGATACATGTTTTCTTGCTGGTGAAGACATCCTTTGTGGGGGTGCAATACAGGAATGTTTCTCTACAGCTGTGAGCCAACTGCTGTAAAGATTATCCTAGGGATAAATCATCTGAGAAAGCTCTGTCTACCTTTGGATTCATCCCGCAAATGTTTCTGCTCCATGTATTGCAGGGGCACTCGGATGCTTCTAGCAGATACTTCAATGTCTGCCCGTTAACAGAGGAAACTACAGAATATGATCCCATGCATTAAGCCCAGACAAGATGTAACATTCTTCATCTGTGTGGTTCCCTAAATAAAAAAAATCAGCAGCTCAATGTTACCAGGAACAGACAGATTTCTAAGGAAATAAGCCTGGCTGATAACATCCCTAGGACCAAAGCAGCAAGCACTCCAGAGCGCAACACTGAAACAATCCGGATTTGTGCAAGTTGAAAATCCAGAATTTGAAGCTTTCCATTTGTTTGAGAAGCAGTTTCTGGCTTTGGGACAAAAGGGCCCATCGTGTGGTTTAAATGCCAGAATCTTCTATAAGCAACTGATCAGAGACAATGAAACACCAAGCATCTGCAAGCATTGCCAAAAGCTCAATCTCCCTGCAGCGTTCAAATTGCTACACTCAAGCCAGGTAGAGGGGAAAAGCATCGCACTGCAGAACACGTGCTAAATGAGTATGTCAAGAGCTAGCATGTTTTGAGGACTCCCGATACTGCCTCTAGCTGATTTCTCACCAGTTATACATGGTTTCTAACCCACATCACTAGATGGATCATAAACACGTATCTTTACATTCAAATTAACTTTAAGCTAAAGAGTAGCATGCATGGTGGTGAAGCAGAGACAACGCTAACCATACCACAAAAGCTAAGACACTGATAAAGGTCAGCAGGCACAAGGCAGTAAGAAGCAACATTTCTCATCTATGCTAATGCCCCCCCCCCCCAAAACCTAGCTGCTGTTTTTTGTCACAGTCTTGTTATGCATAATTGGGTAAGAAAAGTAATTAAAATTGGGCCCCTGAACAGTTTGAGCATACTGTATTCTTACAACCAGGGAGAGGAGAATACATGCCATTTTAAGGCATGACATTTCAAGTCAAGTGCTGGAAAACAAACTCAGGAGAAATATCGCTGCTCAGATGCCTGGGATGTGATAAGCTTCACTGGCCTGCTTCTCAGTTTGACCAGGAAAAGGAAAGAGATTTCATCTTACAGTTGGTTCCTCAGAAGATGTGATCCGCATTAGCCGCCTATGTTTTTTCTTTCTTTGTCCGTAAAATTCCAGCAAGAGACAACCGCAATGTACTTGCCAGAGAGAAATATTTCAAACATTTAAAATAGAACAAAAGTCGTACCATAAGCACCACAAAGGAGAACAGATAACCAGACAGAAGACCATTTAAAAACAGCTGAGCAAACTTTTTAAACAGAAGTCCAATAATGTGAATAGGCAAGGAAGAAAACAAGGGCACATTATGCTGCTCAGCCTTCAAACAACTGGTTCTGCTTTATTCAGAGTGTAGCTAAGCGTTTTCCATCCTATTCCAAGTATATCCAAGTGTCCCAGACACATTCAGAGTTCGGACAGTTAACTTCGTGACCTACCAAAAGAAAGGTGAGAACGCATCTGAAATTGCATTTCGATGGAGCTCTAGGTGTACATTTTGATATTTGAAACAAACACCAGATGGTTCAGAGTTCCAAGGGCTCTTTGGGGCAGAGTTACTAACAATCAGAATAACATCAACCTAGAGCAAGGCCTTCAGCTTCAGCTATTTGTATCCAGAGCATCAACTTTTTTCTTAAAAAGACAGTTCCCCACATCTGTAAATTAAGAGTCTAGAGAGAAGCAGTGAAAAAAGATGTAGCAACAAAAATGCAAGGTGGTTTTCATAGTTGCTTCTGAAGTGTGATGCACTTCAAAGTTTTCTTATTCACAACCTTCATCCATTCTATACACGCAAAACCTGACATTGCCACTTGACTGTCACAGTCACTTCATAGTCCAGGACAGAAATTTAGAGGCATGTTTTATCCAGTTAACAGACAAGAAAATCCTTAGCCTGCTGGCTCTTCATCCATCCTATTTGCAAAGAGACCTGCTCCTTC
>NW_008823871.1:39853-46375 GCF_000699105.1 Pygoscelis adeliae | reverse complement strand
TGAAGGAAACACATCCAAACATGACACAACCTGTTAGTCCACAGCCAGAAAAGGACTTCTAACACACATTCACCTGAACAAAGGATTTTTTGTGGTTTTTTATATGTGTTCTTCTATCTGACAAGATGACAGACAGTCAAACGGCCAGGCCATTACCAAAGAAATTAAATCTGTTCATTCCCAGAATCCTAAAACATAACTGACTAAATGCTAACTTGCCAAAGCACAAAGAACAACGCACAAGAGATGTTTCTCTTAACAGAAATGCTTAGTGAAGCCTATTCTGCATTTTACTTTACCAGTTGATAGACAGCGGTGCATTTCCCAACCCATTTTACCTCTTTTTTAAATCACAAATGCTTTTTACCAAAAGACATAGCCGACTGAATAGCTAGATCAAAGGCGACACACACTTCAGCAGTTAACCTAGGCAAAAAAATTCTTTTGGGGGACAATAATCCTGAAACTAAAAGATGCTCACCACTGCCTGTTCCTCATTCTTACCTCCCATATTGCCTTACCTGACATTGCAAAGAATAAGAAGATTCTGGACCGCAGGAAGAGTGGAATTCTCATTCTGTCCTGTCACCAGGTGCCTGTCCAGCACAACATGTACAGCATCAGGACTGCTGGCTAAATAAAGGAGAAAAAGCAGCAAGCATTGCGTTAGTGGACACTAATTCCATTTCAATATCACAGCTCTGATAGAACTAACTCTATTTTGACCAGACAGATTCGCTGGGTGACTGACATGCTGATCTATAACCCCCACAGACAGAGGCAATCTTGAGCCCCCAATCCTGAAACAATTCCACTAGAAAATCCTTCTCTGAAAGGACAGCAGGACTGGTCCCTTGATTCAATTAACACCAGGTAGGTAAGTGCATATATCAAGAGATTTTCATGATAAAAACCTCAAAGTATATATTTTAGAGTTGTAATTACCCTGCAATACAATATAAGCTCTTCTTACGTAAGACATCAAAGTTGTAATCACCATGATACAAAGAGCCTGCAGGAAAATACTTCTTTTACGGGCCAGTTATAATAGCCTGACGTGTTAATATCTGCCAGCAATTGTCCAGTACTCCAACCAGTATTTTTAAATCACCTCATTCCAGATAGAACCATTATTTTGTCAGTAATGAACAACTCTTACTTTCTTCTCCTCTCCCAGCCACTGACTGTCTAAATGCAAGCTAAGTGCCTTCAAACCCCACATGCTTTTCTTCTTGCTTGATTTGTCAGTACCACCGCAACCAAGCATACGTGACATAACAGGTACCACAGACACCAGCTTTTAAACCGTCAGTACTGAACCCATTATGCAGAAGGTGGAGGCAGCAGCTCATTCGAAAAGCGTAAAGGTACCATTTAAACACACAAACAGGCTGACAGCGGCACAGATGGAAGAGGATTAAGCGAAGAATATACAGCAATTTGATAAGACAGTGGCATTTCTTCTTAGTGAAAAATAGATGCATGGCATTAGGAGCCTGGTTCTGTTTCCTGTCCGTGCCATGTGTGCCATCTCTAATCTGGCAACTGCAAATTGTATCAGTTCAATGGGTGGCACTATTCTGTTAAATAAAGGATGACTTAAATACCACAGGCATCTCATTGTTCTCTTTAAGGACAGATTCTAAAAAATTACCTAACAAAATAGCAGGCTGAATGACAGCTGCAACTGAATAGAGCCATTTATAGCTTATTATTTAATTCTCCCTGTAGCTCTTTAGTATTGCAAGAAAGCAGCACGTAAAGAAAAGTGACACTTTTCCCTGCACATCCAGAAATAATCTAGGAAAAAAGTGACAGTTTTGTGCTTTAGTGGATTTAGTTTCTCACACAGGGCAGAACTTCAGATTTTGCAGTTCGAAAGTCAAACTTCTACATTTTGACCAATAATGATGAAATTACTAGTAACAAAACAAGAAAATACTACAAAAACAGATCTAGCTACAAGTAAAGTACTTGATGGTAAGAGATAACTAATCAGAGCAACCAAAAACATTCAGTGTAGTGCCTCCAGCTTTAAATAATGAAGCATTTACTTGAATAAAAGACAACCCCAAAATCCAGAACTTAACCTCTCACGGCACAGCACACGCTCCCTGCCGTGCAGCAAGGAAGCAGCTGCAGCACACTACCTACGTACAGACATTCCCCTGCACGTATGGGCTGTGCATCTGCAGATAGATGGCAACTCTCCTGCACACACCCTCCCCTGCAGTACATGTTCCTCCTTCACAGCAGGACAAGCGACCTCATGTTTACCATGGGGTAAAAGAGTATGCGTGGACACCCACAGAGATCAGTGCGCTGTACTGTACTGCCCTACTTCTCCACACACGGTATTTCGTGGCGTTTATTCTTAAAACACTCATTTCTAATCCACTAGGGTATCTGTTTATATCCACAAAATGGGAATGCAAGATGAGGCCTCCTGTCAGAGTCCTGTTCAGCTGTGTAAAACTGGCACACAAACATTCATTTCCAAGACACAGACATGAAACGTGAAGTCCTGGACAACAAGAGAGTAACATACCACTAAACGTAGCTCCAGAATCTTTCACGAAATCTTCCACAATAATGGACAGACTGGCAAAATTAGGCTGCCTTACTAGTTCATACACAGAGGGCTGAAAAAGATCAAAAGGAAATAAGTCTGTCTCGCTTTTTATTAAAAAAGCCAAGCAAAACCAACACGTATTTCCCCCTGCAATTTATTTTTCTGTTCCCCCTACGATTCTCCCAGCTACAGGAAATGAAAGAGAAATGAAGCACAAAACCAAATGACCACAAGCAGCTTCTATGGATTTTCGCTTCTGTAGGGAGCAAACAAAATTCTTAAGTGAGACAAAGAAAGAATGACACCAAGCGATTTCTGCACATCAACTGGACACTGAACAGTGTGCATGCAATTAACTTCATGGAAGCAAGACCTTCTTGGCTGTTGGACACAAACATTTGGAGACAAAAGCTGTGCCACTTGCAGAGTCCAAATAACAGTACTCTGCTTTGGAATGAATATGGGAAGCAGCTTAAGTGAAGGGAGAAAAGTTAAGAGTACTTAGTTCAGGTTTTATATGCACAGGGGAAAATTTAATTTTATAGTTTCTATAGCAGCTACAGCTAGGCCACATCATGCCTTATTTAAAATATTTTATCATGGATTGTAATGCCAAATACAAGCACATCAGGACATTGATAGCTTTTGTGAGTCCATGAACTTAATTTCTTAACTTTGCATGTAAATTTTCAGGTCTAGAAGTTGTACTATAGAGGTTTGCATCATCTTGGCGCATGGGTACAACTGCCATAGAAATGGTCTGTGAGGTCAGAGATATGACTATACATTAAAAAAGTCAACAGCGTCTGCCCACTTTTTGAATTACAAGCCGGTTTGTACTAACAGCCTTTTTTCCTAAAGCTTCCTCTACCTTTTAAAAGGAGAGCACCTTGAGAAATATAACTTACCTCCAGCATTCATGAAACCAAAACAGTAATTCTTAAAAACCCTCAGCTATGACTCCAAAGAGCTGCAGCAGTCACTCCCAGCATTTTACTGACTCAGTTTAAAGTATACAGAACAACGGGAAGGCAAACACTCTCCACATAACAGCCGAAGTGAGACAATCCCTTCATGCACTCTGTGTTGGGCCCTCTTGCCAATGACAACTCTCCATGTCTTGCACATAAACCAAGGGTACCAAACTGATGATTTATATTTGTAGGAAGTTCTAGGATAAGACCAGAAACACCAGCACCTGAAATCACAGGTCCCCGCTCAGCAAAAAAGCCCCCAAACAGCAAAAGTCAGGTGAAAGCTCAACCTACCCCTGTCAGGCTGTATCCCTGAAATACCCAGGATTTGTCCTCATTGGTGGCACAACACAAAGCTGCAACTCCGTGTCCAACCGCACAGATAGGCTCTAGAGAAAAAAAATCAAAACATATTTGAGCAGTTGTGAGCATCTTCAAATAGTCAAAACACAGATGAGTGTTAACGGAAATTCTTCATGTTACAGCATGTTGCTTTCCTGCAACAAAATCATACTGCACTGTTTATACTCTCAGGCTGTCAGGTTTTTCCCCCGCACACTACAGTAAGAATTGCCCCAGTCTTGCCAAAGAGTTACTAGCTGTTAACTCCAAGTCCAGAGACAGCACCAGTCAAAGACAAAAACACATACTCCAATGGTAAATGAGAAGCACACACAAGTCTTGATTAACTACAGCCTTAATCATGATCCTGGTACATTCCACATTCAGCTCTGAACCTTGAATCCTACTGACTTGGAAAGAGCCATTTCTGTATCACTGTAAGGCAGAGAACCCTCTTCTGACACAAGCATTGAAAAGCTACTGAATTTTTTTTATATACATTTACCTAAAGCGCATACTTTTTAAGAGAAGATACATTTCTCTAAAGCAGCTCTTTCCAGTTCTGAATGCTCTTCAACTATGTAAACATTTAAGTCATTGGAAGGTAACAGTCATAAATGAACAGTACAGTAGTACTATTTTAACAAAATACCTAATGGTGTTCACCTACTGTTCTCAGTGCTGAAGTGCTGCAATATCTTAGCCAGGTACCCACTGTTTGCAAGGTCAGTCATAGCCCCGGGACAGTTTGGAATGAGCAACGCATGGTATCGAGCACCTAGTAAGGAGGAAAGGATAAACTAATTGTAATACAAGAAACATACAAAAAAGCCTGATCAAACTCATTTCAGATTTGACAAAATTAAGATACCACAATCAGTCAAAAATTGTATAAACTGAATGAACTAAAGAAACTAACAGATCTATGTGGAGTCAAGAAAAAGGTCCTTTTCAGGACAAAGAACATACATTTTTAATGAGACATTCTTACCCAGGCAAAGCTTAAAACCGCTATGTCTGCTAGCTTCTACTTTAGCAAAATACTTATTTAAAAAAATAACAATACATAGTGTGTGTGTACATATATGAGAGAATATATACTGTGTATAAGAGAATTACCAATCCAAGATAAATAAGAAAATAGCAACTGTAGTTGCCAAGACTTGCTCTTAAAACACAAGTTTTATGCCTTTTCTGTGTCATTCTTCCCTAAAGACCTACCACTAAGAAGCATCTGTTTCCCTGATAAATGGAGATGACGCACTGGGCAACAGTAAAGCCATTACCATCAATCGACTCCAACTTGGCAGGGTTCGCATAGGATTTCATACGAAAGTCCTGTATCCAGCGCATGTTGCTCTCGTTCACATCCACAAAATCAATGGACTTCCCCTAGGGAAAACATGGTTCAAAGACTGTGGTTAGGATCACTGCACAGACATCCGCTACGTTTCTTGAAGGATAACCATATGGCATTTTGAGAGACTTTGGCTCTCAAAAACCTGAAGTTTTCCATTTTTCCCACTGAAGCAGTTCTTCTAATAGTTCTCCCTCCATTCTTTGTGGGAGGGACATTTAGAACCATACTATAGGAAGCATGCATTCAGTTCAATATTAAGAAAACAGAGTTTAAAAAAAAGTCCCTTAATCTGTAAAGCAAATAAAACACCTCTCAAAAAAAGTTTAGTATAATCCTCTCTCGTCAATTGAGATATCAATTGGTTTCAGACTGAAATCACAGCAACTGCCTATTTTTACTTACCCCAGGAGTCGCAACTTGCAGATTAAAAGCAGAGCTAGTCAGTGTAAAGCAGTGAAGGAAGGACTGGGCTGACACACCTGAAAAACAGAGTCCAACAATTTAAGGAAACAACAGTTATATTTTAATCCCAGCCACACTAGCTCGTTTTATCTAGCAAAGCACACAAGCTTGGTTTTTTGCTCATCTTAAAAGCTCTCAATAATTTCAGAGAGTTATTTTAAGATGTAAGAAATGCACAGTCTTCATTATAGGTGAGCTATGTATTGAGAAATAGATGATGAAGGTATTCTGTTTGTCTGGGTTGGGGGGTTACAGGAGGGCAGAGGGAAGGAAGGTAGAAGTGAAGGGAATTTGGCATCCTCCAAGTATACATGCAAGCGCAGCTCAGCTGCACGAGGTCCTCAGAAGCAGGTTTTCCTCAGAGGGGAAAACCAGCGGGTGTTCAACAGCACAGCTGCGCACAGAGGGACACACAGCCACGTGTGCATCGCAGATGAGCACTTCTGGAAAGCGAGCACATCTGTGCACAACACAGGTGCACAGACAGGAGCAGCATGTGTACGTACCCGCGCAGAGCAAAGCTGAGCAAAACGCACGCGTGCGTGACCGCACAGCTCAGCTGCAGTGACTGACACACACAGAGCTAAGATGCACCCCTGCAAACGCCCGGCACAGCGGTGCAGGCTGCGGTGCGGGCACACGCGTGACAGGACGGTGCCTGAAGAAGCGGACACCCGTGCACGGCGCAGGGCGACGCGAGCACAAGCACGGCCACGCGTGCAAAGCCCGGGGTGCACCACCGATGAGCGTCCAAAGGGCCCCGCACGCAGGGGACCGGCCACACAGCGCGGCCGCTGCACCCCGGGGCGGGG
>NW_008823871.1:26569-39348 GCF_000699105.1 Pygoscelis adeliae | reverse complement strand
CCTTTTAACCCCTCGGAGGCACCGCGGCGGATCATGAGGATCACCTGGCGGCGCGTCCCACCCGCCTCTCCCCCGCTACCGTGCAGCGGCCGCCGTGCTTAATTTCCCCTTCATAGCGTGTTGGTGTCCTTCGCAGCTCTCCTCGAGCTCTGCACTGGCAGTACAGCCGTTTTCCTCATCAAGTTTTACATTGGGCTTTGATTTTTTTAATATTTTTTTTTTCCTCATCAAATTTATACTGATATCCAGTAGCACTGAAACACTGAAGACTTATTATAGGGATCACCCCACCTCCGAGGAGGGGAAGTCAGTGACACCGTGCTGTGGATTGGAAATGAAAAAGCAGGCATTAATGTCAAAATGTCAGCTAATTTTCAACGCCCAGCTGAGAGGCCACATCCAGCTGCAGTGCTGGGTTTCTTTGCTCTAACCGTGCAAAGTCCCTCCTCAGCCGACTGAACACCAGAAGCCTTCCCACAAAGCCCAAGCCACCACGGATCACAGTTTATTGTGCTAATGCTGTGTATCTGACACGAGATTAGGAGGAACAAAACTCCTTTGATAAGACCAAGCTGTTTTTAAGTTACTGGCTCAAGCTGTTTTTAAGTTATTTTAAGGTGTCTCTCAGGTTTTGCTCTTGATAACTCTCGCCCTCGGGATGAACAACCTCAGGGATGTTGTGGAGGGACAGGCGTACATTCTGCTCTTTCGCATCCCTGAAGAAGCCAGAACTAATTATGTTACATGGGATGGTACGAGATGCATACGGATCTGTCAGAGTGGTTTGCTGAAAAAGAATGAAGGGTGAAATACATGGATGAAGAACCGGGTGATTTCCTGGAGCCACTGGAATGAGCATCAGAACTGCAAACTAAATAAAGCCATCCAAACCTTCTTGAAACTGTCCTTCCCATCCCTCATATCTGGTCCAGACTGCCTTCACTGCGGATGCTCATAATCTTTAATGAGTCATTATTCTTCAACAAAAATGTTCATTTATTGCAGGTGTCATTGCTTTCGGCTCTCTGGCTCACCGGAGGAAAAGTAATTTTTGTAAACCTTGTTCAGTTTCTGGATTTGCATTTTTCATCTCTGTGTTAATTGAATAGGTTTATCTCTTCATGGTCGCTAGTGTAAGAGAAAATGCCATTATAAAATGATAGATATAAAATGAAGACAGTACAATTCTGCCATTATTTTTGTTTATTTATTTGAAAGGACCTAATTTTATTTATTTGAAAGGCCTGGCTTCCTAAAGGAAATGTAGCTTATGCCAGCAGGCCGTCTGCTTGTCGGTTTCTTCAATCGTCTGTCCGTCAGTCTCCTTTTCTCTCCAAAAGTGTGTCCTGAAACCATCGGCTGGTTAACTGCGGAGATACCTGGACGTTCCTCTCTTTTTGCTCCAGCTTAGCTACCAGAAACTGATTTAAAAAAAAAAACAAACCAAACCCAAAGCATATCTTTCACTATTCAGTTCAGCTGCTGGGCGGGGGACTTAGTGCCACTCCAGCAGCCTAAGCCTTTATGGCATGGAGCATCGCATTAATGTTCCTTATTCCTTGCTTGTGAATCCAGTGGGGTTTTCTGTAGCCAAGAGCAGAAAGCAAACTGCTGTCTCAAATCCTGCTCCGTGAGCTCTTCCCATCCACCCTAGACTGCCCAAAATACAAAGCATTAGAGGACTTGACAATGATTTAAGGTGAAGACATAGAAAAAAATGCATGTGAGAGCACCCCAGATTAAATTATACAGCGATGTCTTAATACTTGGTCCTTCACTGCTCCGTAGGCGCCAATGCCTCAGTTTTACCAGAGCTGGGGTTTGCAAATGGTCTTCTGTTGAATTCTCTTCCAGCAAGCACTAGATTCGCTTTGCAGCCCCTCTCTGCTTAATTTGGGAGGTTAGCAAGCATGAGTAGTAACAAGCACTGTGGCAGGATCATGAGGACGATATAAATTATTTGCTACTTCACGCAGGCTGTTGGTTTTGCTCGAGCCTGGACGTAACGGTTATGTTAAGTCAGCCGAGTGCTTCCCCTTCAAATCCCATCTGGTAAAACATAACTGCTGCGCTTCTCGTTTAAAGTGCAGTGATTTGGCACCGTGTCATTTTCTGTGGCTAAATGATGGCTAGAGTGGAAGGGAGCAGGGAAAAGCAATGCATAGTTTAAGATAATTGTAAACATAGGCTCTGCTTTTCATACTTTTTAAAATTCTATAAATATGTGGAGGGTAAGAAGCAGATGAAACACAGAACGGATGGGTGGAAGATATCCAAACCAGTGTTTGAAAGCACTGAGCTGATGCTAGCTTTGCTCTCTCAGTTGACACCGCAACTACACCGATGTGTCTGTGCCGCTGCCTTCCTTGGCAGTGAGAAGGGAAACACGTTTTTTGTTTGTAGGAGACACAATGGGAAGAGTCCCCAGCCCATTCCCCCTCCTCTCCATCGAGCGAGCGGTACCGTTTCATCTCAGGCCGAGGAGGACAGTTTGTGCGGGTGCCGCCACTGATTCCAAAGTACGGGGAAACCTTCCAAGTTGCGGCGTCACCTGTTGCCGTACCATCCCTGCCGCCCTCCCAGTCACGGCTGCACACCCTCTTAGGAATATTAAGACAAGCGAAAACGTGAGTCCTCGGCTGTGTTTCTGCAGCAAAAATCTCAGATAATTAAGGCTTTTGCAACTAAAGGCTGCCCCTTTTTCCTGACCCCGAGGGGTTTACAGTATTTGTCTTCCCAGTTCTTGAGAGATTCATTTCCAAAAGCCTGCAGATTTCTGCAGAGACCCTGTTTGGGGCTGGTGTAATGTGACGGCAACTATTGGCAGTGACGTGTACTGCCGAAACCCTCCTCCCCTCCAACAGGTCGGAGGGAATCCCTGGCTCACGCCGATGTGCAGGGACCCCCAGGGACATCAGCCGGCTGCTCAGGGGATGGTTTACTTGTGAGGACGGACGCTCCCGGGCCAACTTAAAAACAAAACCAAGCAAATTAGAGCACACCTTAATTTGGCAGGGGAGAGGTCACAGCAGACAACCGTGCAGCAAAGCCTGGAGACCAGCCTGCGGGACAGGGGAACACTGGGATCAGAAAGGGTTTCCTCTGGGGCTCTGGATAAGTCTTTAATTGTTCTATGCCTTAGTTCCCGTGTGGGAATGACAATAATCTTCCTTTGCCTGCTTTCCTTGGGCAGGCTGGAGTTTACTTGGGGCAGGGACTGCCTTTTCTTACAGTTCTTACTGGAATCGCTAACCCTAGCGAATATTGCACCTGCAGGAAACACGGACATGAGTAAGGGGTGAGAGGGAGAACAGCCATTTTCACTCAAAGATGCTCACATGAGGAATTATACAATATATCTATGTGTGTATATATATCTCTATATATAGTTTATTTCTCACAATCCTGGTAAGAGTTACAGGTGTATTGGGAATCATGTACAGTTTCACAGCATATGGAGTGGCCATACAGCTTCTGATGTGAGTAACATACAGTGTGTAGAGAGCACACGTTTCCAACCCATCCACCCACCATTCATACAATGGGTTTTCAAAGCTAATACTAGATTCAGCTACGTAGAAAGCCTGGAAAATGTTAGGGTACAGCGTTGGGTGTCGTACGACACTGTCAGTCACAATGGGACAAGCTAAACTACTTTAATTTTCAATCTAGTATTTCTAGTCTACCTGCATTATTGCATTTATACGCTTTTTTTTTTAAGTCAAAGTAAATAGAATACTATATGGGAAAGGAAAAATTCTTGACTATTTTAGGATTTGAGCTGCAGCCCATACAAAGTGTCCATAGAAGCATAGACAAGATTATAAATTCAACAAGGTATAAATTAGCTGTATAGCTTTGTGTGTAGGTAGGTGTCCATTTCCCTCCAGGAAATGTGTCTAGCAGCATATTGTTTCTGAAAGCAAAAAAACCAAACCTGTATGTTGAACACAGGTAAATATGTGTAAGTGACAAGCAGGTCTGTTTGTACAGGGAAGAAATCAAGGCGTCACTCTGAAAATTACTGTTGTTTGGAAAACACGTTCGGGGCTGACTCAAAACCCACCAATGTCGTTGGAAAGATGCCTGTGGCTTCCAAGGTAGCAGCAGGCGTTTCCCCGCTACCAGCATTTGAGCTTTCCATCTGACTTCTGAGGGCTTTGGATCAGTCCCTGGAAAAGTAACAGATCCAAGCAAACCAGAAGAAAAAAAAAAATCCCTTGTAATCTGACCTTCGAGTTCCCTTTCTACAATTTTAGTTTCTCCACAAGTTTGCAAACAACCTGCACCTACCACTAGAAGAGAGTTGGTTTTCACTGGAGAGTTGAGATTGCACCTTTTAAAGATTCCGATTGAAAGGGTCCTAACCAGTGACTCGGGAAAAGGCACCAGGTTTAAGAAGGGCTGCTCAAAACTTAGTTAAGCCAAATTATTCGCTTGTTGGTTGGTTGGTTTGTTTGTTTTTAACATGACAAAATTGTATGGCACCCTTGTTCTTATCAAATCGCCCCGGAAACTTGACTGCTTGAAGCTGCTGTGGCAAAACCAGGGATACAATGCAGGTCTTTACTGTTGCAAAGGTGGTTAAAGATTCCTCTCTTCCTGCTGGGAGTTTTGGTACTGTAGCATCATCACGCACAGACAGAAAGAACCTGTAACTTTACTCTTGGTACGCTGCTCTGGGGCTTTGCATTATGAGAAATGAAAAAAAGAATGGAATGTTCTGTGAATTTCAAGCTGGGAGCAACTGGAAGAGAAACAGGAGCAAGAGTAACACGTTGGTCCAAATTCTATTTAACCCAAGTTATATTTTTCAGAAAAAAAAAAAATCTATTTAATTTGAAGAGCAATCAAAGAGCAGGGAGCACAGGTCCTCAGGTACTGCACGTCAAAGCATCCGAACAGAGCACACACTTTACAAAGCAGCGAGCAGAACTACAGCACAGGGTAGAGCCAAACCCATGCATTTGGAAAGCCAACGGCTATCATCTGTCGCACGACCTGCAGGCTTTGGGTATCAGCTTATTAGCACGGAATGAGATGTGAATTTTCAAGGCCCGGCAGTCTTGCATTCCTTTACCAAAAGGTAACACCTGAGCAGCCCATTCAAATGGAAAAATCCATTATATATCCATATATATAGGACACAGTCTTCTGTGTCCTCAGTCCTGCAGCTAATGGAGGATGAGAGAGCGAGCTGCAGCATGCCCCTGCACACGAGCCAATTCTTCAAGGCCATCAGACATGCAGGTCAGTGACTTCTGCTGAGAGCCAGCTCCTGAATGCTTGAGGACCTCTCTTCTCTGCCCGTATTTTTGGTGCTCCAGTAACTGGAGGACTGCAGAAGCACTAGCTTCAGCCAAGTGTAGCGTATGCTCGTGCTGTGTCAGCATCTCTTGAGCAGCCAGAATACCTCACACCTCACTGGCAGGCAGGCCTCAGTCCTGAGCAGAGCTTGTGGCCATGCAGTGACTTACTGACATGGCAGAGCAAGGACAAGAAAGGGACCTTCCAGCTGTGGTTTCCTCATCCGCTGAGCTCCTGTGGCAGCCAAGAGCACTCAGCATCTTGCAGGCTCAGACCTTCAAGCCATAGCGATTAGGGCAGAAGAAAACTTCATACATTCCCTGCTGTGCCACACAGTCTCTGCATTCCCCTTAGGTGCTCGGTGGCTGAACATTGTCTGTATCGGTCTGTATCTACCCAAAACCTGCCTCAGCCTTGGGGCAGGGTTTCTGCCTAGCTGTGGAGAGGCCAACGCTGCAGAGCAGCCGGGGAAGAAGTTAGGGAAAGGAAAGGGAATACAGTGCAGTAGCCAAAGAAGCAGTAAAGGACAAGCAATGAATCAGATCTCCAGAAACCAATGGAGCCACGTAGTTTGTAGCAGTTGAAGATCTGGCATGAGCAGACAGCCTAGGAATTTGGGCATTAAAAAGGAAAGCAGGTCACAGGGCTGGACTGATGATCTAAAAGAGAAGAGGGAAAGGTCATCATAAAACCCCTTTGCTCGACAGATTAAACTCCCCAGGGCCGGTCAATCAAGGTAATGTGATCTGAGCTAACCACAGCAAGATGCAATAAAAGACACAGAAAAATGGTGTTGGACAGAGCCAGCCAAGTCCAGCTGAATGGCACATGGGGCATGTTCTAAGCCAATGTCTCAGTTAAATTGCAGTACCCTCAGTAGCACCTTGCATCATCATCTGGGCTGCTCAATTCAAGACAATCGAGCTCAAGGAGATCAACTTTCTGTATAGCTACCCTCACTTTGATGAACCCAGATTAAGTTCTGGGTTCATAGAATACCCTCTCATTTTTGCCACGTATTCACCATGACAGCTAAGACATTTTATTCTGTGCTCTTTGCCCTTAATGCCACTTAAAAAATAACTTCCCATTAATGATTAAGTAATACTTCAAATAGATAAACTTCAGGAGAGAACTAATCTCCAACTACATGAAGACAGGAGAGGTTTTAAAAAGAACAATATGCCAAAAACAGTCACTGCAGGACAAGCGCTTAGGGACAAATTATGGGCTGAAAACAGAGCAGCAATATTTAATCCACAGTACTAGGCAGACGCTGCTCACATTGCCCTCTCCTGGCTTCTTCGTAACCCGTAGAGCAGAAATCCTGAAGTGCGTGGGTGGTACCGCATCCCCTGGCCCAGAAGATTGCTGCACAGGCTTCACCGCTTTCTGCGGTAGAGTTGCCAATCGAGGGCCACTCATAAGACCTAAAACGTGCAGGCAGCCCAGGTCAGATCTTCAGCATCAGAGGATTTCTCCCTGAAAGACTAAAGGGCTAAATACCTCTGGTGTAAGTATCGGGAAATATCCTGATTCCAGCCTCCTGTGCTGAGAATTTAACTAACTTAGACACAGAATTTTTATTATCCAGGTCAAAGCCAATTCTCTTCATGAAGGGAGGTGCCCAGCCTGTAAAGCAGAGCTGCAGTTTATGAAAAAGATTATGTGATGCGGTTGCCTACCCCTACGGAAGACGGCTCTTCCTGGCTTGGGAGACCTCTCCTGGCTTCATGGCGAAGGGAATGAGACCACAGTAAGATGCCACATGCCTCGGGAAGGGAACCAGCATCCCTGCTCTAGCGTGATGTCACAGACTAAGAGGATCGAAGCGCGAGTAGGTTGGATTTTCAGTCCTTTTCATAGCAAAGCATGTGAAAAGAGAACGCGGCCTTTCAAAATGCCCAAATCGTAAACTTGCAATTTAATCGTACGAAGCTGGTTGTAGAAAACTTCAGGTCTTTTTCTTGCTTCACTAACCCTTTACCATTAAACAGAGCCAGCAAAAATTCATTTGGAAAAGTCAGTTAGCAAAGGTTAATTTGCATGGCATCAGAATTGGTCATTTTTGCTTCTGGCCGAGAAAAAAATAGACATGGCTAGGGTATAAAAGTTAATGTGTCCTTGCCAAAACTGTTAAGATAATGATGTCATATGCTTTTTCTTCTCTGCATTTCTCTGTACTGTTTCTTGTACCCTCTCAGAAGCACTGACTTGAAGCTTTCTGTAGAGCTGATTGAAATTCCAAGAATTTCACCTTTCAAATACATTTTTTCATTGCCTTCCTTTTTTGGTTCATTTCTGGAAGAATAATTTTTCTCTCAAATCTTCAGGACTGTTATTTTCAACCAATTCTAAGAACAGTTTAGAAGGATGCCGATTTCTCAACCCCAGGGGCATTTCCAGGAAAAGAAGGGAAATTTTAAGGCAGAAATCATCTCCTCTCACCAACTCTAGGTTTCTTTTTAGTCACGCTGTTGTTGTTTATACACAAATATTAATGTAGGTATAAGCATGGTTGTGAGCATAGCTTCCTCAGTTAATACCAGAGAAGACTTTCCTTACACTCAGCAGAAGGACTAAGGAATGTTTGTGTCAGTTTTTAAAAAACATGCCATCGAGATGACTTTACATTTTACAGTGACCTGCAATCATATCCCTGGTGCCAATAAGATCTCAAAGGCCTGATCAGAGCATGGTGAAGCCAATGGAAAAATTCCCCTTGTTTTCAGTAGCCTATGGATCAACCCCTAAGCTTTGATTCAGCAGAGACATAAACCCATTTTTAATTTATCACTCAACCTTAATGGAGCTAAGAAGTGCTTCAGGGCAAGCGACTGTTCAGTGCTTTGTTAAGTGTGAGCCCGAGAGGTGAACAGCGCCTGCAAGAATGCATTCTTACCCTCCTGAAAATGCCGCTACGTTATCCTTTGGCTTCCAGATTTGTTTGCCTCCTGCTGCAGAACTGTTAGGAATAATGGGACTTATCCATAGCGTATTAAATCGGTAGAAAAAAGAAGCAGAAGTGTTATCCATTTCATCTTTCTTAAAGCTAGAAGCATCAAAAACCTTCTACTAAGCTGTCCAAGAGAGCGTAATGACATCTTTATATTTGACTAAAACTTACGGCTCCTTAAAAATAGATTGAGATCAGGTGTAGTAACTGAATCTATAGTTTTAGTGATAAGCTACAATGTCCGAAGTCAGTTTTGCAGATTTATAATTTATAGATTTTATCAAAAGAGTAAACTAGCAATCTAGATCTCTTCAAATCGCAAGCACAGAATCTGATTAGTTTTAAGCGTTAGTTCATTCTCCCCACGGAGATATCACTAGAGGACTTCATATCACAAACACCACACAAAGAATAACATCAAGCAAATAACGGCATGTGCTCAGTACGAGAAAAGACAACTATTTATTTAGCACAGCGAGTTCAGTCATTTAAGCCTTCTGCTTCGACAAATTTGGTTTCAATCTCGCTTCGATTCTGAGAGAGATGAATTTGCTCTTCTCAGCCTAGTTCTCGCTGGACATTTTTTTTTCTTTTTTCTCAAAACGAAACCACTGCACAGCCTGGCACAGTAAGGCAGAACAGGAGGTGTTTGCTAAAAGGATGTCATTTGCAAGTCAGGACTGAAGTGCATTGCCCCAGCTGCGTGCTTGGGAGCTTATATGGCATCTACGCTTGATCTACCTGACTCAAATCAACACTAGACCCACACTTCGAAAAGCGCTACAACACAGTCCGGTATAGTTCAGTATAGTCTAAAAGTGCCTTATTTTAAAGCGAGTAGCCCACACGACTATCCAGGGAGGGGAACAGTAATTTTGAGCTTCTAGCACAACGGGCACATCGTACATTCAGCGGTTCACTAGCCATACATTCTTTGCACTGAGAAGAAACCAGGACCGAAAAGGAATTCAGGTGCTGCATGGCATGATGCGAATGGCACAAAAAAGACATCACGGACACTTTGTGTGAATGCAGGGGAACAAATGAAGGGTCATCTCCAGGTTGATTTGTTTTTCCCCCCCCAGACTGCAGTAATATAAACATATATGTATGTACACAATACATATGCAGAATATTGTTCAAGGCAGGGTGGTGTATATACACATACACACACACAAACACAGGTGCTTTCCAAACCAAACTGCCAAAGAGGTGGGTTCCAGGTAGTGAATCTGGACAGCAGACAGCAGTGCTAAGTGATCACAGTAAGCGGAAAATCCCTTATGAACAGGACATACCGTGTTCACTGCCTGGGGAGGGTTCGCATGTGGTTACATACCCAGATGAGCTGCAGTCCCATCACCATCTCTGTGGTGTGTTTCTGGATGAAACTACCGGCCTTGCATCCGAGTGCTCTAAGGGCAGGGGGGTTCGGAGGCAGACGGAAACGGTTAAGGCCCATGTTGGCTGAGAACTGTTTTTCCCCTCTTCCAAAGGTTAAGTCAAGGAAATAAAAACACTTTAGAAAGTAAAATAGGAGACTCAAATGAAGCAGGTGTTTCTTTTTCCTCCCCCTGTATCTATCTATGCTGGTCAGGGCAGAATAGATAGATGCTGCATCTGTAATGTTGTCACACACTGCTAAAAAAAATAATCATATGCCAGGGCTGAGAGAGAGAAAACAGACAGGACAGGTAGAAGCATCTCTTGAAGACAGGCCTCCCACTTGCAAACAGAAGTCACTGTCTGAAAATCAGCACCCTACTTTGGCAAAACATGAATCAGAGCAGGGGTGGCCGATTTCCCTCCCTCATGAGCAACGTAAGCAAAATTTCCCTTCAGCCAGGAGCTTTGTGCTTCAGAGATCTGAGGGAAGGGGACCCCAGGAATAGCTCTCCCTGCCTCCAAACCCATGGTAGTTTGGATACATTACTCTGTACACCCAGTGGGCACAGGCCCCCCAGCCATGGAGATCAGATTCCTGGCAGGACTGCACTGCAGTTTGCTTCAGGCTTATGCACCCAAATTTCCCTTGTGGGCAACCAGAATGCACAGTTCAGGGTGCAAGCAGGAGTAGGGGGAGCTGGTATGCAATGGGGTCTCTCCCCAGTATGGCAGGAGGATGTGCCCAGGGCACTGTCAGGGTCTGGGGGCTCCGCAGCACTCCCAGACTCTTAGTGTAGGTACAGCAGCCTCACCGTGTCCTCTTGCAAAGCCCTGCTGCAGTCACTGCAAGGGAGCCGCGCTGGGACTGCTGCTGAGATATATTCTCTCTCACATCTCTGCTTTCCAAATACTTTTCCTATTCCTTTGCTATTGTTTACCCTCCCCTCTCCCCGCCCCCGGAAAATAACCTCTGAACGTCTGCAAAACAGGATGAGGGGAAATCATATGCATTCACCAGACCAAATTTGGAGGTAAGACAGACAGACGTGAGCCAAGAGAAGAATTGCCAGCTCAGGTTATACACACCCACCATCCTATCCAGTAATCTTGCCAGAAGTGGATACTGCAAAGGCAGTACCCGAGGAACGTACGCCTTTCTCTGGCCCTATACCCACAGAATTTATACATCCAGGCTCAGTTAAAGATGTATGACTTTTAGGCTCTTTAACTGAACTCTCTGCACTTTGCCGCAACCTTTTGCTAATCATCACTCCAAAACCCTGCCCGTTGGCTGCAACTGCTGCTGAGCTCCGGAGACTCTGCGGTTCTGACATCATCTAATCTCTGACCTAATTTAAAAACAAAATGTAAGGACTTTTTTGCAGTAGTACAGCAGCCAAGAGTAGTCTAATGGAAACTTTCAGAATAAGGAGATCTGCCCACTTCTTGGTGTTAGGGAAAGGGCATCAGCCAATGCGCTAAATGCCCTCTCTCATCACCTCCCTTCCTTCTCCCCTTCACAAGGTCTGGCTTTAGAGCCGAGATTCTCACCGATGAAACCAGGCTGTTCCCGAGGGTTGGGAATTTGTTTCCATTTCCAAAGCTTGGAGGAGTCACAAATCCCTGCTACTGTCATAGGAGGGAGGTAAGAAATCCTCCCAGGACAGACAGATTTCCAGTGCCCTTGAACAGGGTTTCCCTGGTATAAAGCAGGTCAGTCATATTCTCATGGGATCCCAGGTCCTCTCTGCACCTAAAAACCAGCTCATGTCTCCACTTTTTCTATTTTCGCATGTACTGAGAGATCATAGCCTTCAGTGGGAAAAAAAGCAGGTGAAAGGCCTAATCCAAAGCCCAAAGAAATGAACAGAAAGAATCCAGCTGACCTTGAGGGAGTTTGGGCTGAGGCCACAGCATCCTGCAAAGCCCAGCCTAACTTTAGGAAATACTAGATCCAAAACAAAGTCTCTCTATCCCCAGACGCTGCCCATATGACCTTGGCAAGCCATGGGATCCTGAAGGCTGCCTGCCAACGTGCAAGAAACCAAGCAGATGGCAGTTGGTGTCTGCCTGAAGTCGGCGTGGGACTTCGCCAGGTATCTCCATATGCTGCTAGCTGCGCTGTCGGTCACAGCACAGCCCCTCTGCTCACTCCCCCGCTGGCAGCTCAGCCAGAGAAATGACTTGGTGTGATGTCCCAAGTTGCACACTCAGCTCTACCATGCTGCAGTCTCGGCCTCCAGCTACAGCCAGCCTGTTTTCTCTGGGGCGCTTGTGAGTTGGGTTTTTAAAAGTAGGTTGATGAGCGGCAGGTACACAAGACACCTATTAGAGATCACACTTTGCTGTTTGGGTCAAGGAGCTGCCGTTTGCCTGCGTTTGCCCAGTGCTTCCCCTGCCCCAGAGGTGCTGGATAAACACCAGCCCAGCACACAGTGACAGGCAAACTGGGTCTTAGCACTAGGCTCCGTCTCCCCTTACATCTTCTTTACCACAACCCGACTTAAAAACAAACCAAACAGAAACCAAAACACAAAGCGGGGACTCTGGATGGGACGTAGAACACTTTGGACTTGAAAACAGGGGACTGCAAGAGAGGTGGGGGTGTCTCCCAGGGAGGACAGCAGGGGAGGGGAGGGGACACCGTCATTTACACCGATCAGGAGAAGCTGTAATCTATACACAGTGGTATAAGCCAAGATATATTACATGAAAGAACACACTGAGTGCATGGAGTTACCCACACTGGGTCAAACTGGCACAGTTGTCTTGAACAAGACTCTTGGAGTTGCAGTTGGTGTTTGTTGTTGACCTATCTAGCTCTCTCTCTATATATATAGATATGTATAGAATTTTTCTGCATGCATTTGTCTCAAAAGGAGATGTACAGCTGGGTTGGGTTTCTCATCCCCACCCTGTCTCGGTCTTCATTTTTTCCGGGCTAGGAACGCCACTCCCACAATCACAGCGAGCGCAGCCACCGCCACTCCTCCGATGATGATCAAGGGCTTCATGTTGTCGAAGATGCTGCCTGGTGACTCCTCGGAGCTGTTTCCCTTGTGGTCAGAGTCAGGGGACTGGCCGGTGGCCTCTTGTGTCTCCGTGGCGGCGGGGGGGGGGGTTGGGGTGG
>NW_008823871.1:21489-26521 GCF_000699105.1 Pygoscelis adeliae | reverse complement strand
GTGGCCTCTTGTGTCCCCGTGGCGGCGGGGCTGGGCTTCAGGTTGCTGTGGTTGTTCACGACGGCAGCATCGCCACCTGCCTTCTTGGTGGCAGAGGTGGCGGTGGCAGGAGCAGGCTGCTCTTTGGGGATCTCCTTCTTGTCTGCATTCGTGGCAGGCCCAGGGTTGGGCTTTTCTGGCTTTCCGGAGCTGGGGGCCTTGGCGTCGGGTTTGTTTCCGCTTCGGACATTGCCTTTGGAATCCATCCCTACGAGTGCTGTGGGTAGCGACTGGATGCCACGCGCACGGGGCAATCCCAGCTCTCCTTTGCCTGGCTGCTGGAGAAAGCAGAGGAGCCACCTGAGCTCAACCCCTTGGAGTGGTTGTCTTGGGATGATTCTCACACTGGCAGTGTCCTATCTAGACATGATACAGCACCTGGAAGAGGAAGCAGAGCAATGAGAGGTGAGTGAAAGGACAGAGCAAGCCAGTGCCGTTCTACCTGGAGGCAACGAAGGAGGACGGAAGACAAAACTGGAAAACTGTTGGCTCTTTCTTTAGTAACTGTGATCTGTATTCAAAGCATCTACTACAGTGCCTGCACCTGCAAGAACATCAAACAAGTTGGACTGACTATCATCTATGGCTGCCACAACTAGGCTCCGTGTGTAATCAAGACAAGTCCAGCCTGGCCATGCATCTGACGCCATTTGTCAGTGACGAGATATACTTGTGTCCAACCAAATAAATCTTACTTTTCATTTGCTCACCACAGCTCCCTTCCTCCTGGGTAAGGAGAGAACATTTTGTTCGATGGGAAAGCAGATCAATAGTTCCTCCCTGCTTGTATCTCACCCTCTACCCTTCTTTTTGCAGCATTATCCCGTGTTAAGTTTAGAAAGTGGCTAATATGTGATCTTGTGTGATATTCTCCGTCCAGATGGGTATTGTACAAAAAAAGCAGGATTAGTTCCTCAGCTATAGGTATCAGAGCTACAAGGATTATTGCTGTCAGCATTTCTGGTGGAGCTACAGCAAAATAAGGCAAGCGCCAGATCCTCAGCTGGTGCAAATCAGTGTATTGACTCCGGTACAACTGCATGAATTTACTGTAAAGCTGGATCTCGCAGTGATTGAGAGATCTCACTCCTGCCTCCTCCTCGCAGTGGTTAGCTGGGCTTGCCTACAGAGCTGGGCAGGATGTCAGATGTAGTGCTGGTGATTAGCTGGAGCCGTTTTCCCCAGGGAACTGATGAAAGCAGTGAAGAGCATGGCTGCATCCAGAGAATTCAGCAAACGGACAAAGTGGGCTTCAAAGGGTTATAAAAACACAACAAAAACATCACCCCAGCAAGCCTCACTAGGCAGCAATCTAGGCAGGGTGAGCCGGGAGATGGAGCTCCCATGGCTACACCTCTGCCCAAAGGCAGGAGGGGAAACAGCCGCTGGGCAGCTTGCCATCAGGCCTCTAACGGTGCAGCACCGTGCCAACTTTGAGCTTGGGAAATAATGAGTAAATAGGAGGCAGCAGTCAGATCTGAGTCGCCTGCTTCATTACCTCCCTGCTGACCTTCAGCGCTGCCAGGAGCCTGCCGAGAGCTTTCTGCCTGCTAAGTGAAATATGAGCTTATTAGCTGTCTGGATTTAGATATAAAGAGGCTTCTCAAAAACCTCTACAGATAGATGTTTCTTCCAAAGTGGCTCAGAGTGCAGATCACTCCTTTAATGACAGACAGGAAGAAGGTCCCAGGGTTGCTGCAATGGTCTGTGCTGCTGCCTCTTCTGTGAAACAGGCTAACAAATGTGGTGTTTTAATCTCCATCTAGGCAGAAACACTGGCCCGGAGGAAACCTACTCACAGAAATACTGGATTTGGGTCCAGAGCAAAGCTGAGCAACAGCTTGCAGCTCGGTGTAAGATAGAAGCTACCCCCTCTCCTGCTCTCCCTTGTAAGCTGTTGTTTGATGGCCACCATCTCCTCCAATGCCAGTCAACTGGAGTTGACTGAGGGAACTGCAGCACCGAAATCATGGAAGTCCATGGCTCGCATGCTGCACCGGGCATGGTGACCATGATACTGGTACGCCATATACTGAAAAGGCTGCCTGGAAGGTTGGCAGTTAGCCTAGGAGAGTAGTCTGAGCTCTTCCTGTAGCATGGAGATGGGACAGGCACTTACAGAAGGCTTTTCACGGACCTACCTTACACACCTCCCTTAGAGAGGATGAATTTTAGCTGGGTAGTGTTTGGTGAGATGGAGCCTGAAGTCTCCAAAAGGCATTAGATGATGGCTGGTTTTGAAATAAACCACTGAAAAGTGAGAGGCAGATAATCTGCCCCCAGGGTTTCATAGCCAGCGTTAAGCAGGCTAGTTGCTGCTCTTCCCTTGGGTTTTCAATTCGGTCTAGCTCCAAGCTCCTTTAAGGGAATAAATATCAAGCCAGCCCTTCACTTGTTTAAAAACCAGCAATCAAATTTCCCTAGCAGCTCTATGTGGGTCAGATCTACTTTGGGTGTAAAAGAGCATAGTCTCTTTGACTGCAGCTGAGCAATACTTACGTTTCTGAGTTTGTGATTTTAAACCATTTTGGAAACCCAAAACACCACCACTATCCCCTCATGTCAGTGAAGATGTATCATACACTTGGGCATCTTGTACCACAAAAACACAATCCCAGATGCTCACCAAGCTTAAGACCTTCTCTGTGGCTTGGGACTTGGTAGATAAACATATGGTCCTGGCCAAGTGCAAGAATATTTTCCCCTCCTTCCTCATTTTCTAATATTTCTGTAGATACCACCTGCCTCACCTTTTCCTTCCTACTGCCTCCAAAGAGCATTCACACTGCTCTGCTCAGTAGAAATCCTATGTACATCCAGGTCTATATTCCTACGTGCTGAGACTACACACAGTCACTCACAGGATTCTGCTCTTCTGGTTTGGGAGCAATTTATCCCCATTTTACGTCTGGTACAACCAAGACACAAAGAAATAGTAAGTGGGGCCCAAGACTGAAGCAGGCTTAGAGGTTATAGCAGGGAGACTCAGATTCATCATGTCACAAATATTAAATTACCTGCTTAGTCGCTTTGATATCAATTAGCTGGGCTGCTCACACACTCTCTAGTATTTGTGCTATTATACTATATGAACCAAGCATTAAACTTCTGCTGCTTTCCCTAGGAAAGCTATGTGCAGCCTGCAGAGATGGTAGGGGTAATTCATAGAGAGGGCAAACTGGCTTCTTTGCTGAGAAATGGGGACTCTGCACAGCCCAAGTACCTCAGTTTATCCATAGCCTCTCTCATTCACACCCCTGATTGATCAGGTCTGGATTCCAGATTCCTGGAAGCAGAAAAGCTGGTTTTGCTCAGAGCCTACGCTGTGCCATGGAGCCTTGTCCCGCAGCCATGCCCTGCACTGCTACAAACAGCTCATTAAAGAATTTCTTGATTTCTAAGTGAGTTTCCACTAAAAGCAATGCAAGCCCCTCATGCAGATTAGAAAAGGTTTTAAAAGATGTAGAAACCAAACTAAGCTAAAAATCAATATTAGCAGTTCTTAAGTGTCCACGTGAAAGGGCTTTCTGTCAGTGGTTTTCCATCACTGGAACTAGCCACAGAATTGCCCAGCATCTCTCCAGACCCTTTGGCTTGGTTGAGCTGATGCTGTCAAACACCGCAGCTGAGAAGCTCAAGCATCCTTTCTGCCCCCATCGGCTGCAGCACAGCTACCAGAGCCGCTGGCTGGGTTAGCATCGTGCTGGCTTGCAGCCATCCATGCTGTCCTCCTCCTCCAGACCCAGGGTGCTCACTCAGCAGCACATCCTCTTCCATCATAGTACTTAATCCTCATCTGCATGTTATTAACTACCTCCCAAACAGACTCCCTACCTTGGGTATCATTCCCTTTTTCCTTTCACTCTCCTCCCCCTTTCCAGTCCTGTGCTTTTGAGGGCATGAGCACGTGCTCGTCTTTAAGCACCTCCGTATCCCACATCTGACTGAAAAGAAAGGTGCTTTCCTCATTTTCAAAAACTAAGTCTGCACAAACTGGTGCAAGGGTTTTTTCCCCCGGCTTTGTCTCCTCCTTCTCCCTCATTCCATCACAAACAGTTTTTCTCTAATGGCCTGTTTCTCCACCTTTGCTTTCTTCTTTATAGCTCTCAAATCTATTTATTCCTCCCTTCCCTCTTCTCTTCAGTTGCTGTCTCTGCCTGTCTACCCATTCCCCCCTTCCAGCTCCCTCTCTGCCTCCCACACAGACAGCAGCACTTGGGAATAAGGTTTTGTGAGAGGCTTCATTTCCTCCCTCCCCACCCCCCCCCCCCCCCCCCTTCGCTGGTTTAGGAAGGCAAGGCGGACCCAGCCTGACCTCGCCGCACACGCCAGCCTCCGCACAGCTCGCACGTGGGATGGCCCCCCGCCCAGAAGCAAGGGAGGCAGCTCGACTACACCCAGCACAACGCACCTCATGACACTGCCCGTAAATGTCAAAAAGCAGCACACAAACACCACAGGCCCCTCCTGGGACGGTTCTGGTTGTTGCAGCTCTCAAGGACAGTGCAGTCGGACTCACCAGTGCAACAAGCTGGCCCCAGCCAAAGCAACAGGGCTGATGTAAGGAACAGCTTGCTTTGGCTCCCTGAAGGGCACCCTTTCTGCCTCACCCCCCCAGCAAATTAGAAAATACATCTATTAATCTGTCTCCCGTGTGTGCAGATGAAAGCTGCATCAATCCTGCACCGAATGGAGCAGATGAGTCATTGCCAGCTTTACTGTAACATACCACCATTAGAAGGTCCTCTTCCCTCTGCAGAGACCAGCCCCATCCCCAAGCCCTATAATCTTCCCCTCGCTGTTTCAAGTTGGAAGGAAAAGCCAGCAACTTTGCGAGGCTGAGCAGCTGCTACAGGGTGTGTGCGGTCTGGGGTGCGGTGGGAAGCTGCACCCCACAGACGTGTGTAGGGTCACAGCAGCGCCGAGCAGGGGGCTCATACATAGGTTTTTCCCCCCTTCGTGAAAAGCAGGCCATTTCCATTGGGGCATCAAC
>NW_008823871.1:12130-21411 GCF_000699105.1 Pygoscelis adeliae | reverse complement strand
AACCACCACAGCGGGGTTATGTATCTGAATTTATACTTGCAACAAAGGTCCACCCACACGCTCCAAGTGTCCTCCAGTTGAAAACATCAGTCTCAGAAATAGCTACTGACCATGTCTGACCTGTAGCAATGCTGTGAAAAAGAGCCAGAGGTGACAGAAAAGACCTTAAATATCCTCAAAACTTCTTCCTTAACCCCTACTTAATCTGCCCTTCACCTCTTTGTCATTCCCACCTGTCTGAAAAAGAAAAGGCATGAAGTTTTGCCTTTTTGGGGCAAAGAGGAGAGTTTTAAGTACCAAAGCTCATTCTCTTAAGTAGCATGGCCTGTGTTGACTTTTGGGCAAAGAATTAAATGGGTCCCTATTACTAGGCAAGCATTAACGCTTCTTCCAGCTTCATCTCCACTGTCAGCCCCCAAACCCCTTAGCCTGAAGCAGCTGAGCCACGGCAAAGACCATCCCGCAATTCCACATTGCTTGAGCCAAGCATGGTAGCAGTCTGCTTAACTCCCACAGGTTGGGGACGGAGGTCGTCTGCAAGGAGACAAGGTATGCAACCAAGCCGGCTCTCAATTCCCTTTGAGATGATATAGCTGGAAGTCAGTGAGAGTTGAAAGCACTCAGCAGTGCTGGAGGAGATGGCTTGTGCCCCTCAGGACCAGGCCCCTCCTTCCTGAAGGTAAGGGAGGACTTTGAACCTGAGAACACAACACCCAACGCAGTCCTCATTGTATTCTTCAGTCAATTGCTCTTACACCAACACAGTGAAAGGTTTTCAGTGTCATGGAGGAAGAACGTATGCTGAATACCAATTAATTTCAGGTCCCTTCAGCAGTTTCTATAAGTCTCAGCTGGCATGCTTGCATTTGGTCGTTTAAGAGCAAACTAGCTTTCTAAGGGACAGAAAATGGCTCTCTTCTCAGACAGCTTCCCTTTGGTGAGTGCAATTTGCACCTGCCAAAACTGGCTCACAGGATTGAATTACCGTCACAGATTCAGGCACCGGCACCAGCTGGTAGGTGAAGAGCAGGTAATTTTAGACTGAAGTCTGCAGATTTTGTTCCTGTGGCAGACTGCACGCATAAACAGGAAAATTAGAATTTGGCCACTTCAAAGAGGCACCTGAAAACATAACTTCCTGAAAAGGGAAAAAGAAAAAACAAAAAAGAAGCAGTGTTCCGACTACAAAATGTAAGGCAGCTATGAGCTGAAGTGACTGGGATCAGGCTGTTAGAAACTGGGGGTGTTACTGGGGGAATCAAGTGCTGCCACAGGCTTCCTACATGACCTTTGCATGTCACAGACTCTCTCCTTCAGTGCAAATCAATGCGATACAGGGGGCTGAACTCACCAATGCGAGACCCTCAGATGGAAGGCAGCATCGTCACATGGAGTATTACCATCACCAAAGAGGTCTTGACTGAAGTGGTCGGAGGAAAATCAGCTGGAGCACATGGCTAAGGTGAATTCATGACGTGCTGAGGAAAGTGCCAAGTAAAAGGTAGCCTGTTCTGACAGATTAAGGCTTCTCCAAAGAGGTCTGAGGTTACTGGCCACAGGGCAATGCCAGTTCATTGCCACTTGTCATTTTATGGCAAAAGAAGAAATAGGCTGCAGTCAAGCACATTGCCCTGGAGAAGGGATTATTTCAGAGAGCCATGGGCGTAGGGTTTGGGGTGTCCCTCCTAAGAGCCTGAGGCTTAAGACTATTCTCATCTCCCTTTCTTCTCCCAAAGATTAGCAAATCTCCCCATGCACCAAAGTGGCTTGGAAGAGAGTTAAGAAAAGGAGGGACTGAGCATGGGCTGAAATGAGCAGACTGCAGGAGGGAGTGCAAGTCTTAACTAGCTCAACTGAACATCACGTAAGAAACCATCAAAACCCATCTAAAAAAAAAGTCAGGATTTGTCCCTCCACAGCTGCTAACTGAAGGCAGAGCTGGAGTCACACTTCTGAGTTATTTTAGGGTAGAAATTAGAATCAACTTGCTGACTGACAGCCAGGCTAGCCCTACTTTTCCCCCATGGGATCCACCTTAAAAAAATTCACTGGCTCAAATGTAGCACCTGCACTGTCCTTTGAGGACATCTGCCCATCAGAGAGTTTGTATCAGTCACCATGGCATCCCACCGCTTCTGGAAACCCAAGGAGAATCATCAGTCAGTCATGTCTTTCCATTTATATAGCTCTGCTTCATTTTAGTATCGGTTCACCCGAGCTGTTCAGTAGCTTATGTCCCTGCCCTCCTCTCATTTGGCCACAGAAGTTTTGCCAATTCTTTCTCCTGAGATGCGCTCTTCCATTTTTCTAGTTACTCCTGCAGCCCTGCCCTTGCTCCAGGCTGAACTCCTTAAGTGCCTGGCCAGACTCAGACCCAACAGTTTAGATTGAACATCCCCGTATCTCTTCTGGAAATACCTTTCCTGAGACATCCTAGGATCCCATTCACCTCTTCCACTGAGGCAGCTCATTCTTAGCCTGCAACCAAGCCAGACGGCTGGTGCGGCATAGGGAAGGAATAAACGGTGACTGATTTGTGGGAGGCTGAGCTCGTGCAGCAGCCTCCTCGTTTCCCACCTTGCTCATTAACTTACTTGTGCACACAACAAATAGACCTTTGCTCTCCATAAAGAAATACCAGTCTGTGCTGCCAAAGGTGGCCAAACTGTTTCTCTGGCACGGTGGAGGGAGATCCTTCCCCAGCTCTCTGCCCTGCCTGCGGGTGACAGCCAAAAGCGGTCATTATGGCTGGGCAGGCTATTCGAGGGCTTGCATGTGGCACTAGTGAAAAGAGATCCAAGATAAGCAAGGCCTAACTTTTTCCCCCACTGAAGTGGGGAGCTGCTGATGGCTCCAAGGGAGTCAATGCTTGGGCTTTCGAACTTCTTGTCTAACCCCTAAGTAATGCAGCTCGGAGGACCAGACACTGTCCTTTGGAAAGTGTCCTCAGGGGTCTGTGCCCATTTCATCTGCTGTACAGGGGAGTGATCTGTCAGGGCTGGAAGGATTTGTGTTCAGTCCCCTGCCCCATCCCAGCTTCCTTCTGCAGCTGAGCAGCATATTTTGTTTCCCAGTGCTTCAACTCCTCATTTCCAATGGGGACAAATAGCACTGCTCCCCCTTTCTGAGCGCTGGGGGAATAAAAACGTTAAAGGCAGTGGGATGCCAGGCAAGCACCTAAGATAAAAGACAGCAGAGTAGTGTGACTAAGCCTTTTCCCCCATCTCCAAGAAGTGCTGTGAAGACAGATGAGGTAATGCAGTGCCTCTCAGTATTACCATAAATACTAAAACAGCTTTACATAAGGAGCTTGTGTTCGTTCAGCTGCCGTGGGCAGCTCCCCAAGGAGGATTTTAGCTCCCTTATGGTCTATTTTGGCCCCCCACTCCTGACGCAATGCACAGCAAATGTGATAAAACACAACGCAAGCACAACGATAGCGGGAGTTGCTTGTCATAGATGCTTTCAAACAGCCTCAGTGCACCAGGACCAGGCTGGGCAGGGAGACAGCTGTGTTTCCCAGCCCTCCCAAAGCCAAGCCTTGGAGACAGCAGCACCAAGTTACAGCAAACACTGTTGACCCACTTCACTCTGATGAGATATTTATGAACCCTTTTCCCAATCTGTTGTTTGCTACTCCCTACATCCCTCCTCCCAGCCCTGGATTAAACACTTCCCTCTCAAAGAAGCCCTTTGAATCTTGACGTGGAGAGCGTCAGATGCTGGAAGTATTTTAACAGGCGGCGGCAGCAGCTTCAAATTGCTGCCACAGGGGGAGATTTGCCAGCAAAGCCTCCGCTCCATGGCTGCGTCAGTCCTGCGGCTGCACTGAGACCCAGCGCTCTCGTCACCTGTCCAGCTGGTGCTGGCAATGACCAAAACTGCACCCACCACCCACACAGCCCCCGGAGCGTGGCCAGCCTTGCAGGACCCTACCCCGCGCCCCCTGTGCCACCGAGACACGTCGCCTCTCCCCTCTAGCCCGGGTGATGCATCAGTGTTCAGAGGTTGGGTTGTACCTGGCACCAAGGCAAGATGTGGGAACAGGACGGGCTCCCGTAGCCCAGCAAAACCGGCTTTTGCCGCACATCTGCAAAGGGAACGGCTGTGGGATGCAGGCCCTGGGCACCCCGGTGGGCCACCAACTAACTGCACAGAGACGGGGCGAAGTCCCAGCTCGCAACACAAGTGCCAGTGTCCTCTCCAGAGGCTGCCCTGCCACAGTCCGGCCATGGTCCCCACACGGGTGACACAGCATTTCGGAGCCCTGCAGCCAGCCCCAGTATACTCCCCACCAGCACGAGCCCAGAAAAAGGCTAAACGGCCTTTTTCTACACCATGACTTCTACAGGAGATGACGTCTGAGCCAAGTGTCACATCTGCAAGCCACGCTTGTCCTGACCACAAAGATCTCACTGGGATGGACATGGCAGACATTTTATTCTCTGAGAGATGGAGGCAACATTGCAGACATCCCCCCCCTTACTCCTGCCAGGGGCTTTACTTTTGTTCTTTTTGGTTTTTTTAAACCCAAAACACAGCTCTAACCTACACTGTTCAGTACTCTGCCTGTACACAGCCATGTACATAGCAAAAACATACTTCACATTTTTGTTCCGTTCTCTTCTCTCCCCCTGTGTGAAAATAAAGCAATAAGAACCATGAAAAATGGTAAAACTGACTGACTCTGCCCTTAAGCCTCCAGCATCGAGGGAAGGACGGCTTGCTGCTGTTTCACCCTGCCCTTCAGCAGACCCACAGCGAGCTCCTGGCACGTTTCCTGCCGCACCATCCGCAAAAGCTCCTTCCAGGGCACCTCGCAGGCACAAACCCAGCCATTTCTCTGCAGCAACACGGGCTGAAAAGCACTTGCAGTTCACTTCAGCTTCCTGCCCACAACTCTATTAAAAATATACAGGCTGCTGCCAAAAAACCCCAACCAAGCCCACTCCTTCCTTCCTCCATCAGAGTGCTCACCATGCACGGTCCCAAAGGGGCAACTCATCACCCAAACTCCGCGCTGCACCTGGCACCCTGCGCTGGTACGGACGCGAAACCAACACAAACCCTTTTTTCATGCCGCAGCTCACAGCTGTTCCAAAACATGGTAGAAATCAGGAAAGCATTACCAAAACAGCCTTGGGAAATAGAAGATTTTGTCTCAAACTCTCCAGTGGTGCCAATCATGCTCTGACTGATGTCCGCAGGGGTGGGCACTGAGTTACACCCAGGATGGACCTGACCTGCTATCGGCAGGAGAAGTGACGGCTGGCAAGGCTGTACAACCTGCCTGGTCACCCGCTCAGGTGCCACCAGCCCTCGTGATACAGCTGGACCAGCTGTGCTCTCAGCCACAGCTTACAGCAAAGCTGTTTCTAGAACTAGAGAGAACATGAAAATACTTTGCTGAGATTAGGTTGCAAATATCCTGCTGCTGCAAAGCCTGGCTTCTCAGGGTCATAACACGGTGCACAGGCCCCTGAATGGGGGCTGTCATAACTAAAACAATTTCAGAGTACCTCACTTTGCTGTGCTGTCCTAGCTTTAATCCTGGGTTTGAGCCCCCCTCAGACACAGAATCAAGTACTGTTTTTCCACTTTATAGTTCCATTTTTTGTAGTGGAACAAGGTTGTAGCTTTTACCCTTCAGAACTCATGAGGTGTTAGGTCTTAAGCCTCTCCCTGACAGGACTGAGCATCACTCACCCCAAGACAGAAATTTAGGGGAGCAAAGGAAAGGATTCTCAGCCAGGATGACTTTTTTCCATGGCAGCTATTTGGCAGGACGCTGGATTGAAGCACTGGAGTAGTTTCAACAGGGAGCGATTCAGGAGGTGCAGTGGTAGATGCGCAGCCAGCAACATGAACCACAGAGCCTTAACCCACAAGCGTGACGTCTTGCAGGCAGGCACAGACACACATCTGGGTGCATCCTGCGTCCCAGACTGCTGTGCCACCCCTGCATCCCACCCTGGGCACCTCCTCCTGTCTTGGCTTTCTTCATAATGCTTTCCAGCCCTCCCAGAGCCAGCGATTCAATGCCAGCAGCTCTGCGGCACTGGGGGCAAGTTGCTGCACCGAAAGGTGGCACATCCCTTCCTGGGGACAGGCTGGCACCCCCTGTGAGAGCAGAAGGGAGGCCACCAGAGCCCAAAAGCCCCAGCAGAAGCTGGCCCAGCAGCCTCCCGTTGCAGCCCTGCTATCGAGAAGCCAATTATTGTCCTTTCAAGCTCAGCTTTATAGCTCAGCATCAGTGACACCCCCTCCTCCGTCATCTGGAGGTCCACACTGCTTTTGGCTCTGCTCAGCTGTCTTCCCAGAATGCTGCTTGCTCCAGGAAGGAGGTTACTGCCACCCTCAAAACACTTGGGTCTCCCCAGGGAATAGATAAGCAATTCCCCATAACATCCATCCTAACGTGGGGCAGGTCTCAGTTCTCTGCTCAGCATGAGGTCTGCGATGTCATCTCGGGAATCACGTTGTGGCAGGGTCAGCAAGTGTTTCACACCTCCTTTCTGCCTCTTGGAGAAGGGTGAACAACTCATTCCTCTCCACCACAAAGCCCTGCTCTTTACACTGAGCCTGCCAGCACTTGGGAAACTGCCTTTGGCAAGAGGGCAGATGCTTCCAATTTGGGGTGCTGCTCCCCGGGCAGCCAGGAGCTGGCGCCCAGATGCAGAAGGCTGATTTCCTTTCTAACAGATCTATGCTTTTAAGGCATCTTCCTGACAGTCAGTGGGTCCTGTATCTCTCAAATTCAGTATCTACAAGCAAAAAAGATGAGGGTAATCTCTGACACAGTAAAATAGCCCCAACCACTGCAGTAAGCAGCAGCAAATTTAACAGGTTAAATGGGCATCCTAAACCCATCCCTTCTGACCGATGCGGGATTGCACCAGGCTTTCATGGCATCACCCCCCTTTGTGGCTCAGCTGTGGCCGGCAAAGAGATTATGGAGGCAATTCTGCATGTGCAGAGCCAGGTCCTGAATCTGACAACCCCTAGATCTGCAGACGTCAGCCTGAAAACTGTTGCTTTGCAGCTGAAATGTAAGAAGCCACTGCAGGCAGACGAGGGGCCAATTCAGCATGAGGCAGTGACCTTCCAGGGAGGCTCCTGGCACGCTCTGGTGTAAAGCCCATCGCTTACCTTGTGCGGCAAAACCAGAGCGCTCTCCCTCCCTGCAGAAAGCTGGGAAGGATCTGGGGAAGGATGGCCAAAGTTCCTCCAGCGCAGAAATGCTTGTTCAGAGCGCTCCATCCCTCCCCTCTGCCCCATCTGCCTGCCCCCACGCCCGACCAAGGATGGGGAGAGTGTGCCAGGGCGCTCGCCAGTCCCCGGTCCTGGCAGCCTGCCAGCGGAGGGGATGGATGCAGAGGGATGAATATCCACATTTAGGAGAATTCTGGATTTTCTTCCCCCATCCTGCCACAATATCATGGGGTTAAGAGGCTGGTGTTGAGCACCGTGGCTGAGAAAGGAAAGATGGAAAACGCTGAAGGTCAAACCTGTGAAGGTCAAACTTTTGGAGGTCAGTCCTGAGATGGAGCAGGGAGCTCAATCCAGCGTAGTCCATCCTCCCTCTCCTGACAGCATCCTGCCCAAGCCCCACCCAGGAAAACGGGGCTGCGACGGGGAGGACTTCCTCCTACTGCCCCAAAGCCAAAGTTTTGCCAGGCTGACCTCGATTCAAGAATAAAAATCCTCTTCCTTCTCACCCCCAACGCCATCAGAAGCTACCAGATGGTCACAGAGAACTAAGCAGGAGCAGGGACCAAATCAACAGGTCTCTGCAAACATACAGGGCACGGATGCACATAGATGCGCAGAGAGGCAGGGCCATCAGACTGAAAAGCCCGAGACATCCCCCCCATGCATTTCATCCCTGGGAGCACACACCTTGAAAGAGGAGCCCTGGTCTGGTGTCCTCCTCCCTCCCACTACACTTGGTGCGATCTTCTCCCCATAGCTGAAAATAGGCACTATTGCCTCTGTCATCTCTCTCCATTTTGGTCTTTTTTGGGCAGATTTCCCTTTGTGAGCTCCTTTCCAGCACAAGCCGGGGGTCATATCAAAGGATACCCCTTCGATATCAAAGCCCCCCTGCCTAACAGAACAATCCCCAGCTCCTTCCTTGGGAAAGGTGAAGACTAATAGCCAGGGCTGCTGGCTGTTCCTAGCCATGCTTCTCTCCTGCCTCAGGATTGACAGCGATTAAACAGAGTCATTAAACCCATCCAGGCAGAGCGAAGGGCAAACAAATACCACCGCCCGTGCAGATGGGAGAGGAAATGCAGCTGGAAACCTGATCAAAACCTTTCAGGGAGGTGTACAGGCTTTCCTGCCAAGGCTGGAAGGTTTTATCTGGGGATGCTGCTTTCCCTCCTCCCCCCCGGCGGCCCCGTTTCCGGCACATGGCCGGCTCCGCTTCTCCGTGCTCAGAGCTGTTCTGCCTCCAGAGCGTTTCTGCAGCATCAGACCTCAGGCTCCATCCCGGGGCTGCTGCCTCCCCCTTGCTGAAGCCCAGTGGCAGTTCACAGCAGCCAGCCCAGCTCAGATCAGGCAAGCACAGCACATCCTGCAAAGGCAGCGGAGGAGATCGCAGGTACGTGGAGGCAGCAGGCAGGCTCCCACGCACTTGCGTTTGCGGAAATGCCTTTTCTGGCTGCCTGACCTTCAGGGAGCAGAAGAGGGGAGCTGGGGTGGGAAGGGAGCTGCTCGGGGCCAGCCATCCTCACTGTGCTCGTTGTTTTGGGATAAAACAGCACTGCTGCCTATTAACAGGGCGAGCTGCCGCGGGTACGCAGTCACGAGCCAGCCGGCATGGCAGCCCCTGGCCTCCATCCCAGGCAGCTGCGAGGAGGCGGACACTCACCTTGACCAGGTAGATCTGCGTCTCTGTTTCGCTATGTCACCCTGAGTAGGAATGCTGCACGTCTCTCCGCTGATAGTTAGGGACCCCCGGCAGCTCTGCCCCCTCGCCCCCCCCGGGTGCCAGCGTGCACGGAGGAAAGCAGCAGCCCTTACCTTCTGTCCTCTGGCTGGCTGCACGAGTCACACCTTGGGAGCTGGCTCTTGCGCAGAGAGGAGGGAGGGAGGGGAAAAAAACGTGGGAGTTTCCCACAATGCACCTCTGCAGACCGCATGAAGATGGAGAGCAGGGGAGGGGGGGAGACAGTGCTCCAATCCAGAGGAAAGGGCTGGGACTTTCGGGGGGGACAGGATGCCAAGGGGGGGCCGGCAGGGCGGTTAAGGCGGGCCAGCTGCATCTCCACATCCCC
>NW_008823871.1:4570-12114 GCF_000699105.1 Pygoscelis adeliae | reverse complement strand
GGCCCAGCTGCATCTCCACATCCCCGTTATTTGGGGCTGAGCCGTGGCTTGCTGGCTCGGCAATTCAGGGCTGTCCCTGCAGCACTGAGCCCCCCTGCCTGCTTCACTCGCTTGCTCCTCCAAAGCCTGCCTGGGTTTGCAGTGATTACAGTGAATATAGCCACAAAGCAGGGGGGAACATACTGGGGAAAATAGGAGGGGGCCAGCCTGATAAATTGGGATGCTTGTGTGTAGACAAGAGAAAAAAGGAGTATGGGGCTCCCCCCACCAGAATAAGGGGTTTCTGAGTGTGACAATCCCCCAGCAGCAAGTTAAGGAGTGGCAATTTGTCTTGTCAAGGAGAAGCTCTGCACGGTGGAGGCAGGAAGCTAAAACGCTGCGCCTTGATGTAGTTTTGTGCCAGCTCTGCTTCCCTTCTCCCCAGACCCTCCCTTGCCCCAGCAGGCTTGGGGTCTGACTCCCCTTACAAAAGTCCTGCAAGGTCTGTGAGGGATTGCGGGCAGCCCAAGTCCGGCTCGGATCCGGGCAAGCAGCCCGGGTCCCGCTGCGGAGCGCTGTCAGACATCCAGCCAGGCAGTGCCAGACACGCAGCCTCCTCCTTAGCCGCACCGGCGCTTCACAGCATGTTGATTAAAAGCAAACAGCCCTCCCCATCCCAGCCTCACCTCCTCCAGCCAGGCACAGGTCTCAAATTCACACCACCTGGGTCAAATCTTGCTTGTACCCCAAACTGCAGCCAGGTCCTGGGACTGTCTAGAGCTCTTTTAGCCCGATTTCCTCAGGAAATAAGGGCCATGTGATGCTTGCCCATCTTCCTCCATACAGTTACTTGGGACCCACTGACCAGCTTCGTGCAGTTTTGTAGAAAGTGTAGACATCTTAAGGAGATTATACTCAGAAATCCACCAGAAACCAACTTTGTCAGCTCAATAACTCACTTTACTTCTGTGGCCACTGTGTTTTCCTCTCTCCCATAAACCACAGCCAAGCGACAGCTCAGCCACAAACATACTCAGTGCAGTAGGGCAGAAACTCCAGAGAAAAATCAGTATTTTCTTCCTTGACCCTCCCTGGCTCTGCCAAACTGCCCACAAGAGCCAAGCCAGTGTGTCTCACCTATGCCAACATGCTTAAAAATACTCAGGCTGCTTAAATTCCACTGTAAAAGATAATTCTGCCCATGTTTGAAGGAAACTGCAGAAAACAGGGGCTGGATGTGGGAACCCAAATCTCCCAGGAAAGGCCGGGCTTTGAGGGGCTGCTTTCGGATGCAGCTACCAACACTCCCTCGGAGCAGGGATGAGCAAGGTTATCTCGATGTAGTCCTTGGCTTCAGGAGCCTGCTTGCCTCAGAGAAGCTGGCACAGACAGGATTAGCTGTGGCTGATGTTGATATCCCCTCTGGTCCCAAACACAGCAGTGCCAGCCCTCCCCGCTCTTTTAGGGACTCGTGCCAGGCACAGCCAAGACCGTGAAGGTTCAGTGGCTGCAAACAGCTGCTTCCCCTTTCTAATGCCTCCCGAGTCTGCTGATCTATCGATAGCAGCAGAGAGGGGCTAAGTTTCTGCAAAGCTTGTGAAAACCTGTGCTTTAATGCAGGGGAGACACCCAAACCGCTGCTCCCAGGACTCGTAAAACCTTTTTGCCACTTCTACATCAGGCAGAAATATCCTCGGCCTCTGCGCCTCCCCTTGGCACGGCAGGAGGAGGCAGGGAGCCTTCTGTGAGCGGAAATTGCCGGCTCCAGTCCCCAGAGCCTGGATGAGCCGAGGCCAGGGGCTTCCGGCTGTGATTTCCTTGCGTTCACGCATGCTGCCTCAGCCTTAGGAGATAAACAGCCCCACACAATGCATTCATATGCCTCAGGCTTCCTGAATTTATATTATATGCTTCAGATTTTGAATTTTAAAAATACTTTTACCTATGTAGAAAAAAAGGGAAGCAAAGGAAAGGAGCTATAAAACCAATAACCTCACCCCCCCGCCATTGCAGAGAGAGGGAGAAGCCAGGAAAGCAGCACCAGAGCTAGGCAGCACTCAGAAATTCCCTGGCGCCAAGCACGGGAAGGGTCCCCTGCGGCAAGTGGGTCACATCACCCCTAACGCAGCACGGGAGAGAGCCGAGCGCCGGCGCAGGCACAGCAAGCAGCGATTCAGCTCAAGGCACAGCAAGGTGAAAACAGCTTCTTCAAGGTCAGATGGAGAGGGGAACCTTTAGAAACTGTGCTGCTGTTTTTTCCTCCTCCTTCTCAGCTCACAGCATACCCCAGGATGAGTTAGGGGGGACAAGAACAGCCCTGGCTCCTTCGGAGCCCCCCTGCTTGGGGGGGGGCTTGGTGGCAGCAGTATCCTTGGGAAGGGGCATGGTGTGCCCTGCACTTTCAGAGAGAAACAGATGTTCCCAGACCTATTTGATGTCCTGCAAGTAGGAGGGCAGGCTCTGAGCAGGGAAACTGAGCTGGATGGGTACAGCTCAGCCCATGGCGCCACAGAGCCAGGCTCATTTTGGGGTCTGCGAAACCCTGAATGTACATTGCTTGGGTTGCACCACCTCCCTGTTAGCTCTGCCCTGCCCCTGGCAAAGCCTGCTGGCCTCAATGTCCCATTCCCTTGCAGCAGGAGCCACCCAGCAGGGACCCCACAAGCCTTGCCACAGTAGCTGCACCATTTGCAATCAGCTGCTGAGATGTTGGCAATGAGGACTCTACTTTTCCCCCTCCTTAAACTCCCCAATGTGCCTTAAAACATCCTTTCCCCCTTTCCCAGCATCCCTCAAATCCCAGGGGGATTTGCTAAACACATCCCCCTGAAGCATTTTCTTCTCCACCGTGCCTGGTTCAAAGGCCAGCCCCGTGCAAGCTGCAGGCAGTCAACAGCCCCAGGTGCGAAATCCCCATGTGCCTCAATCCCAGTTCCCCAGTCCCTGTCTCCTCCACAGGATGGGTTTACCCCCTCCTAACCAAGACACAGGTACCCTGCTCATAAACTGGAGCATGAAAAGCAGGAGAGCAGGTCACAGAACGGGTTAACATTCATTTCATCCCTGGGCATCAGAAACACCCAAGGGAGCCTCTCTCCTCTCCTAGAGCCCCAGTTGCAACCCACCCATGGCTGGAGAGGGTGGGAAAGGCTACCCAGCAGCAAAAGCCTGTGGCTATTTGGGCAGCAGCCATTTCTCCTTACCTCCGCACTTCCAGGGAAGCACATTTCTCATGGCGGAGTAGCTTGCAGCAGCCAAGGTGGGTCTGCAGTTGTAGCAGCTGAAGTGCTGCCTGGCTTAGCACCCTGCACAGAAGGTCCTTGCAGTGAAAATACGAGCCCACTGGCCCCTGAGGGGCTATTAATAGCCTCAAAGCCCTGACCAGCCTCACTTGGGACCTCCCCACCCACTGCCATGGGCCCCTGGGCTCTATTTAAGCTCAGCCCTGGGCACTCAGTCTCTGTTTGGGTAGTGTTATAGGGGAGCCTACCTTCAGCCCCGTCTCCTGCATGGGCTTCAGCTCTAATGCTGTAGGCAGCTCATCTCTTCGTTGAATCCCTCAGAGGTACACCTTAGCTTGTCTTCAGCCTGTCTCTGGGATGGACCTTGTACCCGTGCCGTAGGTAGCCCTTCTCTGGCCTTGACTCTAGGAAGGATCTTAGGTCCATATTGTAGCCTTGTTTCTGGTCCTGTCTCCTGCATGGACCTTACACCTGGGCTGTAGCTCTGTTCCTAGTCCTCTCTCTGGCTCCATCTCCTGACTCAACTCCCCAGGTGCACCCCAGGTCTGGCCCATCCCCTCACCCTGTTCCAGCACTGCCCGCCCAGCACAGACCCTGCAGAGGGGCCTGCATCACCCCTCCATCCCCATCTGCAGGTACCTGCAGAGGCTTTTCTGATGCTCGCCTGGCAATGCTAAGTTCATTTATGGTACTGTTAACTTTCATTCATAGTTCACATAATAATTAGTTAGCTCTGCAATAATAATATTTACCTATGAGCATTCTAGCTCTATAGTATATTGCAATTATCATAATTAATAAAACTTTGCAAAAATGTAAATGCAATTAACTGTACAGCAGGGTGCATTAAGAGGTACAGAGCAGTATTTTCTATGAGCCTCCATCCTTCAGAAGTTCCCAAATACCTCCCCATAACCTGACAGTGATGGGATATTTTCCCCTCCCCATATAATTTCCAGTTAGCCAATATATTTGCCTTTAGCATAAGCAACATTATACCTCTTATATTTATATATCTTTTATATATGCTTAACACACCATTCTTTCAGCCTTTAATTAATCAAGTACTGCTAGAGCTAGTTTTGCACCTGTTTCAAACACTTTTTTCCTTTCTTGTTTGATTTCCTCCCCTACCCCCTTTGCAAATTCCTCCTACGTTTACATGCTTGCTTAAGGGACTGCTATGGGATTTGGTGTCTCTCACTAGGTCTAGCTGCTTCTCTGGAAACTCTTGTCCCCCAAGGCTGATCCTATAAGCGAAAAAACCCACCAAGCTCATCGGGTCATTATAATTTCAGAGCATTTTTGCAATGCTTTAACTGTGAGTCCCCAGCCTGGGTGGATCCAGATCTCAAGAGCTGTAACTCTCCAGGCTCCCTTGAGAGCTGTAACAGTTCTTATTCTTGGATCCCAAGTTATTATTACTGCTTTGTTAGACCAAGCTAAGCAAAACCATGATAGGACACAGGTTAGATATTTAATCATGAAAAATCCTATGGCAGGAATTACTGGCTGCTCTGGTTAAACTGAAAGAAAATAAAGCTCCAGATGGGCAAAATCTGACAGCTGAGGCCCGGGGACTTGCCTTGATACACGGGTTCTGCCCTGCAGATAGCTGTTCTCCATCTCCGTTGGTCATCCACAAACAGCAGGTCATCTTCATGAGTCCGGCAAGGATGCTGCAGACCTTCCCGTGGCTCGAGTCTGCAGCAGTTACACTGAGTCACTTGATCTCCTGGCTTATTAAACTCTTCCACAGTATTGTTTTCAGGCTTCCCACGTACTTTACCATGCATTACATAGATTTTCTGCCCACTGTCTTTCTGAGCTTGTAAGAGAAATCTAATTTCCTTCATCTCCCATCGTGCTTTCTATCCCCCTTTCTCCAGTCATGCCTCCAGTATTTTATTTCTTTATTAACATCACCACTGTCCACAAAGAGATGCAATGGGTTCTGCTTAAAGAGTTTCTCTCTTAATAAAGCCTAGAATAGCCCATACTCTATTTGGAGGGGGGGGTTTAATAGTTTCCCCACTACTTGCTCTCCTGCTCTATTAATAGCAACATAGAGGACTATTTTTAGCTTGCTCATATCTGCTGCTCTCGCTGATAAAGCGTACCTTTGGTTTATTACTGGGTTCTTTAAAAAGGATGCTTGCATCCACACCCAGTAACTGCAGCCGGGTTTTATTCTCAACAGTTCAGCCTGCACCTTGTTCAGTTAGGGCAGGAGCAAGACGATCCGGTCCTTGTGAGGTCTGTACAGTATCTCTCCTACCCGCTAATATCAGTGCCCGCTGGCATTCATGTAGGTGACACTCCACTGACAGGTTTCCCTAAAACCTGGGAGGGGCATGAGCAGATGGGACTACAAGCGGACTGTGAGGGTAAAAGCCTCAAAGACCATCCCAGCCCAGGCTGCTGGGGGGGGTTTGGCTCCGGACCCTGAAGTTCACGAGCAGAGTTCACGTGCTGCTGGTACCTGCTGTAACTATTTTTCTGCTTCCCTAGAACCAGGGGATGGGGAAATTCCCGTTGAAAGATGCTTTCCCAGTACTGGTCATTTTAGTGCAGAGGGTCTTAGAGCAGCTTCTTTCCACCTGAGTTAGAGCATCATCGTGTCCCGAGATCCACTTCCACTCCGGAGTCTTAATCAGTGATTTCCACAGTGGTCTGCAGATAACCAGCAAAGTTACGGATGTGCTGCTGTCAGAAATTAAATCCTCCTAATGGTGTTCTCAGTTGGGCTTGATAAGAAGCCTTTATTTCACACAAACCTTTAACCACTCTTGTACCTACAGGCTTGCCAGCTGTAATTCCCAGTAGTTAACCTCAGCTTGCACTAATGGTGCCTACTTCAATCCCTGTTTGACCTACTAATTTTAAAACTTGGATACCTCTTACCTCTTCAGTAGCTCCGGTCGCTGAAGACATTTTTTCTTCATCCTCTGGAGACAATAGTTTGAACAAGATCCTGACATGAGCCTGTGCCTGCAGGCGCGCTGTGAAGCCCCGGCGGTACCTGTGCAAGGGTTTATTCCCTCTCTCCAAATGCAAAAGCAAATCTGAAAATTGATTCTTCAGTAAGCAGGATGGTGAAGAAACGGTTGGATCTATAGCTGAAACCCACTTGTTTTCTGGTAACTTAGCAATAATCACTGGCATGTTCGCTAAACTAGGAGCTGTTCTCATGGGGAATGCATTTCTTTGGCAGTATTCCACTGGCATTTGCTCGGATTTTCCATCAGCCTTTCTAACGGGCCGCAGGGGAAAATTATACGGGTTTGTAATTTCTCAAGAAACGCTTTGTTTAAAGTAATCCTTAACAATTTCACTCAGAGCATCTCAGCTTCTTTAGGATATGAGTATTTGTACGGGGGACCAGAAGGTCCCACTAGTTCAGCTTGGGCAATGGGTTTTACACAGAGTGGGGTTTTCTGCCGTCTTCCTGGGGTGGCTCTTTCCATTATTCTCCATCTGTCTCCCTTAAAGCTTGTGTCTCTCCTTTCACCCTTTATAACGGCCTTTGCCCTGTTTCTCTATTGCCGACACAAAAACCTCACCGTAAAAATCCAGTAAGAGTCCACACTCCATCTTCCAATCGCTTTCTAAAATAAGGGGATCTTCACTGCTGCATCAAAAGCCCGCTGCTACCTTCGTATCTCCTGGGTACAACCTCGAGGCGGCCCCCCAGGGTCCTGGTGTTTGGCACACAGGCACCCATTTGTGTGGGCAGTGCCGGGTCGAAGCCAACCTCTTTACGGATGACGTTGGCCAGCTGGGAGGTGGCAGAGATGCAGGAGCACCTCGGTGTCCTGCTGCTGCTCCTCTCAGCTGCGGTATCGCTCCTTCCAGCAAATCCCATCCCGTTTTGTCATTTCTCCTGCTAAATCCTTTAATGCTCTCCAGAGCCCTTAACATCTTTGATCCATTTTTTCCCCCCGATGTACTACCCCTGCCATCACCATTTCCCAAACATCCCCTACTCCTCTGCTCCAGTGTCCATCCCCTCGTTACTGCAAGCCACAGCTCCCGCTTGACCCGTGTTAAATGTTCCCCTTTTCTCCTGAACCCAGGCCATAATTACTAGCACCCCTCCGTTTGACCTCTACCAGCCCAGCCCAGGGAGGCTTCCCTGCGTTTGGGCAGCGAGTTCCTGTGACTCATCACCGGAGCCGCCTGTGCCTCGCCAGCGAAGAGCTGGTGGGATAGGATATCGCATCCTGCTGGTATCTTAGCAATTCTGCATTGGTTCGGAAAAATCTTCTCCATCTTCTCCCAGTTTCTGGATCCATCTTTGTGCTGCTGATTTCTTACCTATCT
>NW_008823871.1:3660-4518 GCF_000699105.1 Pygoscelis adeliae | reverse complement strand
TCAGAGCAAAGGCTGGTGTAGCACAAGCTCTAAGCATTGAGCTATTTCGTTTCCATTTGATCTAAAACTTGAAGACATTTCTAGAAATGCCGTGCTCCACTCCACCACTGTGCTTTATTTTTGCAGTCTCGTGTGCCCCAGGTTAGCTGTTAGACTGGGACAGCGACTGTTGCTCCCAGCTCCTTTTCCCTTTCCCTTTCATACATATCAGCCTGATAATCCTCTTCCTCTGACAGCTCCCAGTCTAATTCTCCCTTTCCTGCAGCTATTTTTAATTTCTCGAGCCTACTCTGCTTTTGCAAGCATCTAAATTTAGCTTCGCGCTGCCTGTGATGGGGTCCCCTTGGAGGTCCCCCTTGCTCCAGGGTGAAAGCTGCAGCAGGCAGTAATCCCTGCGGGAAACTGCAGCTTCCCTCTGATTTCCTGAATTTACAGGAAACTAATTCCAGCCGGATCTGCTCCCGGAGAGCTGCGGGATGGTACTTGTCTCCTAAAGACACGGGAGACTGGAAATGGGGAGGAGAAAAGTGATACCAGAAATAAGGAAGAGGGAGGAGGAGAAGGCTCCGTGACTTTTCTTACCAAGACAAGGCTAGTAAATGGCTTGGGGACCCCGAGCAAAGCGCCGTTACTCTGGAAAGGTTAGAAATTCAGGGGGTCGGTGGTTTTTCAGTCAGACCCATGACCTGTTGTTAGGAGGAAGGTGAGCTGCCGGCACGGGGGAGGCGAGAAGCAGGAGAGGGGCTGCGGCATCTGCGAGCATCAGCGCGCTTTCCTAAAGCCGCCTTTCCTCCCCCAAAACAGCATCTTCCTTGTGAGCTTATTGCCGGCAGTCCTTCGGGTATTAAATTGCCCATC
>NW_008823871.1:0-3453 GCF_000699105.1 Pygoscelis adeliae | reverse complement strand
GGGAACCGGCCAGGCAGGGCCGTGGGGACCAGGCTGTCCCCGGGGCCGAGGGGATTCCGCCCCGAGGGGCTGCAGCTCCCAGTCCGGTTAGAAGCCCCCACGATGCTTTTTTGGGTGCTTTTCTCTCTCCTGTGCCCCATCCCAGGGGGGACATCCCCACGGTGCCAGATCCTGCAGCACCCGCAGCCCTGGTGACCTTGCCACACTGGGGCGACTGTCCCCAGCCTTTCCGGCGCAGGAAGAACCAGGCTGTACAGGACAAACTCGATGCCCAGCTCCAAAACCTCTTGCCATGGTGTAGCCGTGATTCCTAACCTTTGGTATTTTTCAGGTGACATCCCGTGATGGCAGGGGAAGAGCATGCGTTAGCCGTTCTCTTACGAGCACTGCAGGGTCTCGCACCTAAAGACTTTCAGGAGTTTAAGACGAAGTTATCGGATGTTCACGTGGAAGGAGGATGGAATATCCCCAAGGATTCGCTGGTCAAGGCCGCCCACCCTTGCGCACTTGTGCACTGCATGGGCGAGAACTACAGTGAAGACGCCGCGATGGACATAGCGATTGGGTTGTTCGAAGAGATGAACCAGAGAGACCTCGCTGAGAAACTCCTGGATGAGAAGGTGAAAGGTAGGAAGCCGGAGCAAATTTTCCTTTTCTTTCTCTCTTTTTCCCTTGGGTGATCCTGGAGACAGGTAGAAGTTGGTAAGAGCAGGTTTTGGTTTCCTGGGGAGCCTGGAAACACGAAGGCGTCCTTGCTGTGATCCTATTAGTGTGAGGGCTGTAGTGACCTCTCCTCTTGCTGTCCCCACCTACTGCCGGGCTCCCTCTGCTCCCGGAGAAGAGCCTTCAGCTCTCGGCACCGCCTGGCAGGCAGCTGGGCAGATCCTTTCCTCCTGGGATGGGGATTAAGGACATCTCTGCAGAGCTCGCGTTTGGTAGCACTTTGCAGCCAGAGGCATCCCCGGCAGCCCAGGGACGGTGCCTTTGGCCCCAGGGGCACGAGCAGAAGGGGACGGAGGCTGCAGGTGGCCCCAGGCAATTGCATTTGCTCTCGGGGTGGATGAGGATTGCGGGGTGGTTGATGGATCAGGATGATGGGGGGACTCAGGAGAGGAGAAGGACCCCCCCCAACTGACCAGAGGCCCAAAATTCTCGCAGACGGTGTCCTTACTGCCTCTGCCAGACTTAGGAAAGCCCTGAGTGTTGAAACAAGTGTCCCGTTGGTGTGTCGGGAGCGCGGTCGGGCTGGTTAGGAGCTCCATGGGAATCTGGCTGTGCTTGGGACTGACACTGCTTCTCGCCGGCGCAGAGTACAAGCGGAAATACAGAGAGCATGTGGTCCGGGAGTTCCTCCGGTACAAAGAAGTGAACTCCTGTCTCGGGGAGAACCTGTCCATCAGCAGCCGCTACACCGACCTGACCATCGCCAGGAAGCCTCGGAGCAAGCGTGGAGGTGAGCATGAAGCTGTGGGCGCCAGCCGTGGATGTGCCGACGCCGGCAACAGACCAGCCACCGTCACCGTCACCGCACAGACGCTGTTTAAACCCGACAGAGACGGGCAAACGCCACAGGTTGTGGTGCTGGTGGGGGCCCCGGGGATGGGGAAGACGATGACGGTCAGGAAGGTGATGGTAGAGTGGGTGGAAGGGACCCTCTACACGCAGTTTGACTACGTCTTCTGCATAGACTGTAAAGACATTGCCTTTACCAAGGAAGCGAGCGTGGCAGACCTGGTTTCAAAGTGCTGCCCTCACAGGCGAACGCCGGCTGGGAAGATCCTGGATGACCAGAAGAAGATCCTGTTCATTTTTGATGGCTTCGAGGCCCTGGGATTTTCCTTGGTTCAGCCTGAAGTTGAGCTGAGCTCTGACCCCAGGGAAGTGAAGCCTCTGGAAACCACCCTGATGAGCTTGTTGAAGAAGGCTGTCCTGCCCGAGTCCTCCTTGCTCATCACCACGAGGCCGATGGCTCTTCAAAGCCTGGGGCAGTGCCTGGAGGGTGAGTATTACGCAGAAATACTGGGATTTTCGGCAGCCATGAGGGAGGAATATTTCCACAGGTATTTTGAGAACGACAATAAAGCCGACGTGGCCTTCAGGTTTGCCAGAGGCAACAAGATCCTCTACAGCTTGTGCGTCATCCCCGTCATGAGCTGGACTGTCTGCACCATCCTTGAACAAGAGCTTTACAAGAAGAAAAACCTCGTTGAGTGCTCTAAAGCCACCACCTGGATGAGCGTGTTTTACCTCTCCCGGTTAATGAAGTGCAGAGGCAGGGACAACCCGCAGGACCTCCAGCGGTTCCTGCGCAAGCTCTGCTCCTTGGCTGCCGATGGCGTCTGGAAGCACAAGGTCCTCTTTGAGGAGAAGGAAATCAAGGACCGTGGCTTGGACCAGCCAGACCTTCTCCCCCTCTTCCTCAATGAGGAGATCTCAAAGAAAGGTGTAGACCGTGAGAACATCTACAGCTTCACTCACCTGCACCTCCAGGAGTTTTTTGCGGCGATGTTTTACGTTCTGGAGGACGATGAGGAAATGGTCGGCGACTCGGGGGCTCTCGCAAAGGACGTAAATATGTTATTAGAAAGTTATAGCAAGTCCAGGAAGGATTTGAACTTAACAGTGCGGTTCCTGTTTGGTCTGATAAGCCAAAAATCGATAGAGTACGTGGACAAAATCATCGGGTGCAGAATTTCACCGCAAGCCAGGGAAGATATGCTGAGGTGGCTTCAGGGGAGGCACAGAGGCATCTCCCATCCCAGCCAAGCGCTGAAGGTTTCGGAGTTGGACACTTTCCACTTTTTGTTCGAGATGAACGAGAAAAGCTTCGCGCAGAGCGCGTTGGGTCATTTCACCGACGTAGACTTGCAGGACATCAAGCTGACCCTGTACGACCAAATGGCTCTTTCCTTCTGCATCAGGCAGTGGGCCGGGCTGGGCTGCGTCACCCTCCGGGGATGCTCCTTCCGCCAGCAGGATCCCGGGAAGGAGCTGGCCGCGTCGGTGCCTCGGTAAGTACTGCCCCTCTCTGCTCTAGCGACCCGAAATCGCGAAGAATTCTCCTTCTCTGCCCCAAAGGATGGTTTTAAAGGCGTTTCAGCTCCTTCCACCCAAAGACCAGCTTGTCCTTTCACTGGGGGGGTTTAATTCCTCAGCGGAGGATTTTACTTTGTCTTGGGGAGAATTGTGGGAGAATAAGGATCACGCGGGATCCTCCGTCCGCTGCATGCGGTGGGATTGATGGAGATGGAGCGTCTCGGCTCAACTTCCCCAGCCTGAAGAGGCCCATCTGCGCCCCGGGTGTCAGTTTGGCTTCACGTCCCCCTTCTTGCACGCAAAGGGGGGATCCCCGGTGCTGAAATTTTAAGTGTGCCCCGAGCTTTTCCTGAGAGCAGGTAGCTCCAGCAGTAATGCTCGTGATCCTTTGCATCTCCAAAGCCATGGAGGTCCCAC
>NW_008823870.1:579864-580294 GCF_000699105.1 Pygoscelis adeliae | reverse complement strand
GCAGCATGATGCTACAGCAGGGCTGGCCTCGAGCACCCGTGGGACAGACAGACACCCAGATGGCACCCCTGGGCAGCAGGGCCCCCCCCGGCCACGCTCCCCTGCCCGCACTGACCTGCCTACCTGCATCCCGGGGGTGCAGGGCCCCAGGTGCTGCCTGACCAAGCCCGTCCAGCTGTGGGCAAGCGGCCCCAGCAGCGTGGGGGATCATTGCATCCCGCAGGGCAGAGCACTCTGGCCAAGCCGCCTGCCCAGCCGTGCTCCCAGCTCGGACAGTGGAGCCGGGCAGGCAGTGGCCGGGCTCCTCCGAAACAAAAGGAGGTGGGGCCAGCGACGAAAACCTAATTTCCCTCCTCGCCAGATAAGCTAACCAGAGCTGAACAATTCACCAGCAGAGATCAAAGCCCCTCCGGCCGGCTGCGAGAGCTGG
>NW_008823870.1:577814-578787 GCF_000699105.1 Pygoscelis adeliae | reverse complement strand
CTGCCCCACCTCCAGCCCCTCCCCAGGCTTGCCTGCGGGAGCATCGGGTGATCAGAGTCCCCCAGGAGCCCCAGTGTGGCCGAGCCTCCCGCCAGGCCCCCGCCGCACCTTTCACCCGCAGGTAGTGCCCCCCGAAGCGGTACGCCTCGAACTGGAGGGAGAGCGGCGTGTGGGACTGGTCCAGGTAGACGTCCACCTTGCCTGGCTCGATCGCTTTCCTCTCAAAGACCGGCAGCAGCACCTCCCTGCGGGGACACAAGCCCCATGTCTGTCTTCGCGTCCGTCCCCGCATCCATCCCTGCATCCGTCCCTGGCAGACTCACCCCAGGGACTTCTTCTTCGCAGCCGGCACGATCTCCGCCTCGATGTTGACGCTGAGGTCAAACTTCAGGGTGAAGCACTCTTTGCTGGGGTCCTGGGGGGAGGTGGCAGCCACTCACCCAGGGGTCCCTCCCGCCCACCAGGGCCATGCCACTGCCCTGCAGAGCACCCCAGGGAGAGGGGCTGGTGCCTTACATCCGTGTGCCTGCGCCGAGCCTTCTTCTTGGGCAGCTTCAGCGCCGAGCTCCTCCGCTCCCTGCGGGCACAGGGTGGGCAGGGTGATGGGGACGCCGCAGGCTGGGGATGTGCAGGGGACATGCAGGGCTGGGGGCTCACCCTCTGCTATCCGCTGGTCCCTCCTCCTCCTCCTCCTCCTCCACATCGGAGGCAGGGCTGGTGCGCGGGGGACACGAGCGCGTTGACATGTTGCGGGCCAGGATGGAGCCTGCAAACGGGCATTGAGCTGGGCTGTGCTGGGACCCCCAGTCCCGTGCCAGCTCCAGCTGCATCCCACTCCCATTCTTGTGCTACACCAGCCCCAAGTGCATCCCATTCCCATTGCTGCATCATGCCGGCTCCAAGCGCATCCCGCTGTCGCAGAGCCGCCGGGAGCAGCGGTGCCAGCCGCATCCAGCCCGGCTCACCCTGTGGG
>NW_008823870.1:577267-577675 GCF_000699105.1 Pygoscelis adeliae | reverse complement strand
GCTACCTGGGGGCCAGTGGCCATGGCATGCCAGTGGGAGGGACAGGCAGCACCACGAGCAGCAGGGACCCCCCCTTCCCATCCCCAGCTGCTGCTGGCACACCGCTTGCGGGCAGTGTTGAGGCCAGAGCGGGCACAGGGAAAGCAGCATGAGCAGGATACGTCCACGAGGCAGGGGGCTCTGCCGTGCAGAACCCCCTCCCCACTCTGCCGCACTGAGCAGGGACCCCGGGAAGGCTGCACATGCCAGGGCACAGGGAGGGGGAGCCGGGGGACAGCCACCTGTGCCCGTGCCACCCGCACCTTGCCGGGTGCCAGGGAGGCCGTGCTCCCGCGCCACAGCCCCTTTGTGCTGGCGAGCGCAGCGTCCCCACGGCAGGACGGAGGAAGCGAGCGCCTGCGGCGAAAA
>NW_008823870.1:576100-576415 GCF_000699105.1 Pygoscelis adeliae | reverse complement strand
CACAGGGACTCACTGGGAGCCGGTGTGTGGGTCCAGTCCGTCCCGCAACCAGCCGGCCAGTGGGAGAGAAGGGACCCTAAGTCGCTCTAGCACCATGTTAGCGAGCAGGGGAACAGATGGGCTGGAGTGGATTAGCCAGAACCACACCAGCTAGGGGAAACAGGCAAGCCGCCGCCATGCCGCTGAATGCCGGCAGGACCGCGACGCGACCAGGGAATGCATGCCCAGCACGGGCTGGGGGGACATGGCTGGCAGGGGGCTGCCGGCCATGCCAGGGGGACCTTGGGGAGCGGCAGGGGCAGCAGACCAGCACGA
>NW_008823870.1:573875-574866 GCF_000699105.1 Pygoscelis adeliae | reverse complement strand
CCCGCGGCGGGAGCACAATGAAGGCTCTGTCCCCGCAGCCGCCCCACAGCACCCGCTGGGCTGGGCCAGCCCCTCGCCCCCCACCGTTTCACTTGACCTATTGGGAATAATAACGGAAACAAATAAGAAAATCTTTCATGCACCCAAGAGAAAGTTTTCCAAGCTCACTGAAAACTCAAGGCCGGCTGGAGTGGCTGGCAATGCCGGGGATCAGCCCCATGCCACAGCCGCTGGCACAGCCAGAGCCACGTGGCTTTTCCCAAACGCTGACCCTGGCAGCAGGTCACACGCGCACTAGGGCCTTAGGTGTGCCGGGTGGGAGCTCCTCAGCAGGGAGCATGCAGAGGGAGCCCCAGTTTCTGGCAGAGGCAAGAGGGTGCCCGGGTCCCCGCCAGCCACTTCGGGGGCCAGAGGAGGGATCCTGTCCCCACCAGCTCCTCTCCCTGGCGAGTCACCTCCTCCTCCTCCTCCTCCTCCTGCTGCTGCTGCTGGCTGTGTTATCACGCCCAGCTCTCCCAGTGATGGCAAACAAGTTCGAAACCAGACTGTGCTCGCATCAGAGCGCGCTGCAGAAGCTCGCTGTTTCAGACATCCATCTGAGCTAGGAGGGAGCAGTGCCAGCAGCACGGGGCGGTTTACTTGGTGCTCCCCAGCTGCACCTGCAGCATCCCCACTGCAGCATCCATATTGCATTCCCCAGCGCATCCCTGCGGCATCCCCGCTGTGGCTGGAGCTTCTCCCAGCCCCTCACCCTTGTTGCCAGGGCTGGAGGTTTTTGGCCAAGCACAAATGCCCACAGCCCACCGGCCCCCCGCGCTCCTCCAGCCACCTACCCCCGAGCTCCTCGCTGATGTCCAGGCTGGAGCTCCAGGAGAAGCGTTCCACCGCCCCGTACTCCAGCCCGGCCAGCCCAGGGGGCAAAGCCTCCAGCTCATAGGCGCCCCGCTTCCTCCAGTACAGAAACATCCTGGGGTCGCGGCTGGGGGGCCCC
>NW_008823870.1:566383-573402 GCF_000699105.1 Pygoscelis adeliae | reverse complement strand
ACGTCGGGGGCCCCCAGCCTGCACGGGGGAAGCCACTTGTCTTTAGGGGGGTTTCCCCCCCTGCTAAATCCAAGAAAATGGGAAAGCACCAGATAGGGCTTAAAACCCACAAAGGCAGCAAAGGACGGCACCTTTGTCCTGCCCCACGCAAAACTCTCCTTAAAATGGGGAAAACCAAAACACCGCGCAGAACGATCAGCTGGGCTGAGACCATCCCAGCCCCCAAACTCATCGGCATTAACAGCATCTTCTCCTGTGGGTGCCACATGCTCCCCACAGTTTTGCTGCTTCTAGGCACCCTTTGCCAGAAAAGGTAGCCAGACATTAAAAAAAAAATCATTGCTGCAAAGTTAATAGATGCTAACACATTAAAAAGAAAACAAACATCCTGCTTTATGTAGCACATCCTTGATGCTTTAAGCGCTAAGTAACCGATTTCCTATTGATCGCAGTACCAAGTGCCCCCACCCTCGCCGGCAGGATGCTACGTCAAGGTTTACACCCCGAAGCCCCCACCACCCTGTTGCCACTCTCCCCCTCGGGGCAGACCCGTGGTGAGCACCGGGAGCCGGCACAGTCCCCCCTGCCCAAGGCTGCACCATCCACCTCTGGGCCCCAGCAGGCACTGGCAGCTTGGTCCCCCCAGGAAAGGTCTGAAAATGGACACCTGAGGGTTGGTGCGGGCACACGGGGGTTACTCGCTCGGCCCCCAGCTTCAAAGGGGGAACCCCCACCTGGCCAGCACAGGGTCCATCGCCCTCGGCTGGGCTAGGTGGATGCTGGGGCGCTGGCGACAGCACCGAGGGGGATGCTTGGCCCCAGGGGGATTGCGGCGCTGGGCGTTTCACCCGCACAGCTCGCCTGTCTCACCTTTCCCGGCACCTTTTCCGCCCGCTCCCCCGCGACTTGAAGCCCCACCTCGCCCTGCCCGGGATTTTCCCTGTGGCTGCACAACAGCCCCTGTATTTATTTTAGCCACTGTTGAGGCCAGGTTGCTGGCCAAGTCCTTCCTTCACTGCCAGACCCAGCCAGATGGGGATAATTAGGCCTGGATTAAGTTAAAGCTTTAACTCTTTAAAAGGCTGCAACGCTGCACAGCCCCTCGCAGCTCCTCTCCAGCTCTGTCCCCTCCCTGCTAGTCACCCCATTTAATTTGTTTGTTTACAGGTACACACTGCTGGAGCGCTAGGAAATCTCCTCGCAAACCAGATAAAATCATTTTTCGCAGATTACTCGCACCCACAGCAGCCGTTAGCCGAAAAGATCCAGCACCAAGTGGCGCACCGCATCCCTCCTTCCTCCGCAGGAGAGACCTGGCCACAGGGGATGTGAACGGGCATCCGTCTTGGGTGGCTGCGGACCTTAGGGCTGGACCACCCCCCTGCTTTTGGGACACGGGTGGAGCAATGCCACATGAGCAGAAACCACCATCAGAAGCCAGGTCTTTTTGCAGTCGAGGATCCATTAAGTGCCCGATGTGCCGGTATTACCCATCCAGAAGTAGTTTTCCCAAAAAGGTCCTCAACTCGGCCCAAGATGCTCTCACCTCTGCATGACTCCCAACTTCATCATTCAGGAGCAAATTGCTGCCCCAACAAAGAGCTGAAAAAAAAAAATAATTAAAAGATAAAGTTCCTCTTGTCTTTCCCAGTGGGGCGCAGACCAGGTAATGAGAGTCACGTTAAGACCAAGCGCCCCGCTGCTCCGTGCAGCACATGGGTGACCAGCTCCTCCCCGCTTTCACCCCCTTTTAGCCTCTACCCATAGCACAACCTATTTAGACAGAGCTGGGCAACACATTCGAGCTAGACCCAGAGCGGCGCTCAAGGCGCTGAACTTAAACCATAGCAACAGGGTACGAGGCCAGAGCCTGCCCTGAGGCGGAATAAAGCTGCGCCCCCAGCCGCAGAGGGCTGCGTGGGGCCATCACCAAGGCAAGCTGTGACAGCAGACGAGCGGCGAGCAGCTGGCTCCCTCCAGCAGCTGTACCTGCGGTCGCCCGGGGAGAGAGAGAGGACTTTCTAACTTGCTCCTTCTGCTCCCCGTCTCCTTGACGAGCAAAACACCCAAAGACACAGGACAGCTGCAGTGCCAGGGAGAGAACCACCGGCACGAGCTCTTCCCCAAACCACAAGTAGCCCAGGCTACTGTACAGTTATGCTCACACCACCGTGGACTGTTCTCCGAAACCCAGAGCTAATCGAAGGCTAGACTTCAAACGGAGAACCGCTTCTGATGCAAGACAGAGAGTGCTTTCGATGGTAACCACCCGCAGCTTGTATCAACCGTGTCCAAGTCAACGCAGGCCGAGGAAAAAACTCAAACCAAACCAACGCTTTTGATAGATATTTATTACAAAACACCAAAATATAAAACATTATAAAAAATGGACATGCTGTAGTATCTACACCGGACACCTGCCCAGGGTCTCTCAGAGCTCTGTAGCGCCCAGGGCTTCTGTGACCACACCTGGCTCTTGCCAGTCTCCATATAAAACAAATCCCATGATCCAAGGTCGCCAAGGCTTTAAGCGTAATCACACTCAAACGCATACTCCCTCCTCTTGAAATGCTTCTTCTTTTTCAGCTTCCCAGACCCCAAGATGCTGTAGTTATAATCGGATGTGACATAGGGGATCTCTCCCTCAACTCCTTGCTAAAGAGAGGAAACAGAAAACCAGAAACAGCTTTAAGAACTCGTATCTTCAACGGGAACGGGAAGCACTTTCCTCCATAGACGGACAGAGCTGACTGGTGGAAAGGAGCAAGCTATCGCCGGACAAACCCCACTCTGGTATCTGAAACACGAGAAGAACGTTCTCCTCTCCCTGGTTTCTATGTATTCAGGACAATTTCCTAGAGAGATAACCATCTTGCTAATGCCCAGACATCTCTGGGCACGCATAAGCCTCAGAAATAAGAAAATGGAAAACCCGCGAGCCAGCCTAAGCTCAACCAGCTTCCACCCTCTTCCCATGCAGCTCCTACCTGGCCCACAAGAACGCAGTTTGGGATAGCAATATTTCCAAGGAGCAGACAATTCACTAGTCTCAGGTTCTCCGGAGGCACTGGCGTCAGAATGTGGTAAAGCTTCTTCTCCATCTCAACCCCTCGGACAATTCCTGAAAAAAAATACACACGAAGTTCAGTCTTCACTCCACCCGATCATTTCAGACTATGTAACCAGATGCAGCCAAAGCTCTTTGAACAAACGGCTCTTCTAGGACCAAGAGAATGATTTGAGACACATGTTGAGAAAAACCTGCATTGCTGTATCCCGCTTTTCCACTATCTCAGCATACATACGAACAGCTAACTTCCCAAACCGCCCATCCTTGTTCACTGGTACATGCCTATAGGAACTCGAGGAGCTCAGTATCAAACGCTAAGTCAGAACTGTAATGTTAAATCCAGTCGCAGAAGGAAACTGGCAGACAACTAAAGGAATTTTGCATAAGCCATGTGGAATCCGCTTTTGAGAATGTGAATCCAGAAAGGAAGTAAATTGTGAAGTTATGAAAGAGTGAGAGAAGCCAGCCACAAAAGGCGCCGCTCAGTGACACTCCCCATAGCGTTACCACAAGTTAATGAAAACCAAAGGACTTGAAGCACAGCTGGTAACAGAAGAGAATACACAACTATTCTTTTATCTCATCCCACTTTTTCAGTTGTTTTTGAAAGAGCGGGCAATTCCGTCACTCTGCAACCTATCTGTCAAAACACGACAGGTGAGAACGCAGCTCAAGGTTTCCCGGGCTTGCTCACCGAAGCCAAGGCAATCACAGACTGGCGTCTGTGTCAGCAAGACCGGCCCATCGGTTTGGCATCTGATTTCATCCGGTATCCTGCAAAGCCCGACCCAGCTGGCGTTCACTGCGTACATGATGTTGGTAGGAGCAACATCGGTGTGAATAACCCTGAGTGCAACAGCACTGAAAGGTACCTGAGGGGGTAAAAGAAGAAGAAAAAACTGTATCATTGGCTCAACGTCAATTTAGTTTGAGTTCAGAGTAAGACACAAAACCTGAAAGCTCCCAACCCATACCTACCAGACACGTGCCACGCTGGCATCTCAACAAAAACTGCACTTCTTGATGCGCTGAATAAAGTCATTATCTTTTTGCAGATTACAGAGCGTTTTTCCCCTCTTCCAAAAAACATTTGCAGTACAAGCAGAACTGTCAATTGCTACAAACTGGGCTCTCTGCAACATCTCCAAGCCTTTAAAAAATGCTTATTTACCTGATACGGCACAAGACTGTGCAGTGGAAGCACCGCTCCTATGTCTGGGGACTGCAGCTGACCCAGGTAACCCAGTATGGACATGTCACGCAAGATGCTGCTATGTACTCGCCTAGAAAAATAACCACAACAAATCAGGGAAAGGCAGCACAGCCTCACCCAGCGATTCAAACCAGATACCCCGGACATTCCCAAGTACGCCATGCAGTATTAGCCGCCATTTCACACAAGTTTAGTTTCTAAAACCTCTACCGCTGAAGAAAATTTAGAGCTATGTTTTTATTACCGCTAAGGGATCACAGGATTTAGGGCATTGTTTCAACTTTAAAAAGGCATTAATTAACAAGGGTGGTGTTTGGGTTTTGTTGGTTTTTGTTTTGAACAAAGTTGTTATTAGATAATGGCTCCCTTCTCCAACCCTGATATCCACACAACTTTCAGTCAGTTGCGAGAGAGTAATACATCTGTTTTCTTAAATAGCGCATTAGTGAAGGCTGAGTCAAAAAAAGCACTTAAAATTGGCAACAAAGACCCAAGGTCCAGGAAAATAAACATTTTGGAGATGCTCATAGTATCAGAGAAATTAAGAAATAATGTGATCATCATCTAGGTCTGTAAGAAATGGGTAAGAAACCTCCCAATTAGAAAAAAAAAAAGGAGACATAATATTCAGTGATTCCAAGTGGAAGTCATGCCCAGTGTAAAAGTAACTAGCAGTAGTCATCGGAAGTAGAGTAGGGAGGAACAACACCTCCCCCCCCACTTAAAAAAAACCCCATCCTATACAAACCTCCCCCAAAGAAAATACCCAGAAAACTCAAACAACACCCAAACATAAACCCCAATAAGTAAACTAATAAGCTCTGACCAATTTACTGGAGCTCTCAAGGCCAAAGCAAAGCAAGAGCCTTCACCGTCAGGACTACGCGTGATTTTGTTAAGCCCACTAACCACTACATAGCGCTAAACTTTCTACTTACGCTTCACCTGCAACTCCTGCTCGAGGGAACTCTGGATGGACGTACAGCAACTTATACTCGGGAGCCGATGCATCTCCCTCCCCTTCAGAGGACTTCCAGTTCTCCGCTCCACTCATACCCATCTGCTTGCATTTGGCTTGCTGTTTGCCTTTGGTGTATAGGCCAGGAGTGAGATGAACGTACTCTGGGGTGAGCGGAGCCATGGCTTTCCAGTCGTACACATCCATCTGAACAACGTGACTGGGTGACAACAGCCGAATGGTATCAATCAGAAGCAGCAACCCCTCACCTTTAGGGAGCAGAGAAAACACGATTGCTGCCACTACATAAACAGGTCGGAACACTGTTACGGAAGACCAGTACTGGCTCGAGGGGGGTAAGCTGTATTTTCTGGTTCCAGACTCTTAGAAAGCGTTATGGTGTACTGCTGCCATTATTACCTTCCTTCCGCACTACCTCTTGAGAACAGATTTATCCTGTTTACCTTTCACCCAGCCCATGGTATTGATGACTAAAGGCACTTCCTTCTTGTAGGAGCTGAACACATACTTCACGACATCAAGGTATCTTTCCGTGTCCTGCTCACAACTAGTCTGTCCGTAATACACCATCTTACGTGGCATTTGCTGATGAGTGAATGGTGGACCTGAAAAAGCAAGCAGCAAACCTCTAGTGGTTTCAGTAAGTCAAATAAAAGCACTCCCATCCTTGTAGCACCTACATGCAATCCCTTCCGAAATCTGTCCTCTTTTCACATGCTAACAGTCCTTCTTGTACAGCCTGCACCTATGGCGAAACTTTTCTGGCAGTTGCAAGACTCCATGCTAGTAGTTTTCTTTGTCTGGGGGTTTGGGTTCTTTTCTTGTTTGTTTTAAATCACTGGTTACACATTTGTGAATTTTAAAACAACAATCTTCTATGACAGACTATCCAAGAAGTAAACCAGTCTGGCCGTTTCCTTTTTAGACAGCGACCCAAACCCACAAGACCACAAATACCAGCAATTTCTCTGGCTCTAGTTTTTTTTACGCTCATAACAACAGCCCCCAACCTATGTGGATCCACTTTGTACTTCTCAAGCTAGTTTTATCTACCAATACTAAAAAACTGGGAAAGACTTTCCCAAAGAGACCCTTCAAATCTGAAAGGCTGAAAATCCACTTTGACATGCCACAGCCTGTTCCACCACCTTATAAACAACTATCTTCTCTCTTTAAAACAGAAAAAACAAGCAGGGAGAATAGCTCCATGTTACTTAGTGAGATTTTTCATATGAAGCTTAGATGCCCCTAGCAAGGAAACTTTTACAGCCTTTGTTTCATTTTCTATATGCACCTTTGACAGATGTGGCAACTTCCCCTAAGTACAGCCTCTACTCAGAAAGCACCTTCTGGAAATGAAACAGGTTTCTGGCAACTGCAGGAAACAGCAAAACACGTACCAAGAATTGGCTCTGTTATGTTACTTAAAGACACACATCCAGGAGGCGTAAATTCGGTTTGACCTATGTCACATTCCATATATTCAACCGAGGGAAGGCTGCAGTGAAAGAAGCCCATATATTAGCGTCCACTAAAAAAAGAAAACGGGACACGACCTGGAACACATCAGAAGCACAATCTGATTTTGTTCCAGGTCATCAAAATTAAATTCTTGAACACAATCAAACCACCACTTGTCTCTCTCCTTCCCCCACTTGAGGGAGTATTAAGTGAGAACGTAAAAGGCTCACCTACAGTTCAGTATTATATTACAATAGCTCCTATACCCATCCAGCCCTAAAAGAAGCAGCTAGAAC
>NW_008823870.1:564906-566342 GCF_000699105.1 Pygoscelis adeliae | reverse complement strand
GGCACCCTGAGACCAGCCATTTGAGATTCATAAACTTTATAATCTTTATTTTAAGCATGCAGTGGTCATTAGAATAAACTTCTACACCTAGCTCTGCCAAGAATCTTCAAAGACCCTAACAAATTATAACTTACTGTGTATTTTTAAGTGTTATAACTCCCAATTCCTTACTGAACCCTAACCACTCGGTGCTCAATAGTTAACATACTCCAAGACAGCAATTTAGTAGTATTTCAATAGAAATGTTTCAGTAGTCAACTTTTCTGAAAGGAACCCAAGACAAGAATGCCTGTTTTTCTGGATTTTTGTTTGTTTTTAAAAGATAAGCCACCTTCCAGTCATAAGTGTTTTTCTGAGAATCTTGGCAGGCATTTTTTGTTCCTTCTCCTAAATCCCATGCAGTACTTAAAAACTTGTAGAACATGGACAGACTCACCGATTCAGTAACAGATTAATTAGGTATCTGTTAAATGTAGATTTCCCAGTGTTTTTTGGGCCACACACCAGAACCACAGGGACACCTTCATCTTCCGCTGGAAAAACAAACATACTCTGAAATGGACCAATGCTGTCAGTTATTCCGGTGTGCCCTGTTTACATAAATTTGTTAAAAAAAAAAAAAGCCCAAAAAAACCTACAGACTCTGTGATCTAACTAGAATATATTTTAGTTAAACGGAAAAAAATCCGTTAAAGAGAAGCACGTTAAGAGTACCAGTGTACTCAGTGTACCAGGCTCTTGAAGTGAGAAGCAAGCCCTAGCACTAAAACCCAGCATGTATGACCTCCAATTGCTCACAGTATTTTAGATGTTGCTGGATAAGTAAGGGGGTGTTTTTTCTACCTGCTACAAAAGAGAGCAAAATGAAAGTTCTGATGTCAGACTGGGAAGTGCCTTTACAGCAGCAAGCTGCCTGTCTGGCAGCAGAGGCACAAACCCACTCGAGGTGACGCATCAGCTCAAGACTCCCACTATTTAGGAGAAAAACATGACCCTCAATCAGCGCCTGTCACAGGGCACGCTCTCCCTAACTTTAACTGATGAAAAGCCTCATGAATGAAGCTACTAAAGCCCCCAACCTCACCAGTCACACCACTCACCACAGCATGCTTGGATCAGCTCCTCCAGAGCCAGGAACATGCTCTCCGACACCAGGAGCCCACGGTCAGGGCTACGCTTCACGATGCCAACAGATGCCAGAACCGCATCTTCCGGCGTGAAGCTGGGTTCTTCCTTTTTCTAGGCAAGAGTGGAAAAATGCTTGAGAGAGGTGTGTGTAAGGCCTCGTAGCTGTGTTGCTGGACACTGACAGGCATGCTAAGCAGGGCAGCCACCTCTCACTCTGCACGAGGCCTGTTTTGGGGAAGGCTGCTGCCCAGGGCAGAGCGGGCATCACGATGCCTTCTGGGTCTCACCTGGGGCTCGAAGAGCCGCGA
>NW_008823870.1:560655-563574 GCF_000699105.1 Pygoscelis adeliae | reverse complement strand
CCCCCAGCACCCAGCTGGCCCTCACCACAGCGGCCGTCCTCAGCATCTTCCTCATACCGGAGGTAAGCGCAGCTCCCCCGGCAGATGAAGAAAAGGGCTCCCGAGGAGTAATGGTTTGAGGGAGGACGGGCTTGGAGCTGAGGAGCCAGGGTGAGCTAGAAACACGGTCCCTCCATTGGCCCGGGTCTCTTCCCAGGTACTGTCAGCTGGCTGGCTCACTGTCCTTCAAGGGTTTCTCTCACAGCAGCGCATTTGGCTCCAGGTCCGCTGCCTGCTCAGCCCTAAGCCTCTTCAGGAGATGGGCTGCCTGTGCCGCTAGCCCTTAGGGTGCCACTGCCTGGGGGAGCACAACCCCCTTTCTCCTGGCTCCCTTTGCAGATTAGCTATGAAGCCTCCTTGGAGATGCTGAGCCTGAAGCGGTTCTACCCCTCGTTCCTGCGCACCGTTCCCAGTGACGGGCACCAAGTGAAGGCTATCTTCCTGCTCCTGCAGCAGTTTGGGTGGACTTGGGTGGCTCTGCTGGGCAGCGACAATGCCTACGGCAGGGACAGCTTAGATGCCCTCTACAAGCTGCTGAATGCAAGCGATGTGTGCGTTGCCTACCGAGGCATCATCCCCATCAACAAGGATGCCAGCAGCCCGGAGCTCCACAACCCAGTCAGAATCCTCACAGACATCAGGGTCAATGTCACTGTCATCTTCTCCACCACACTTCTTCAAAGTGCCCGCCCTTTCTTTGAAGTGGTGGTCCAGAGGAATGTCACGGGCATAGTGTGGGTAGGCTCCGAAGACCGGTTGTTAGCCCAAACAATCTGGCAGGTGCCTGGCATCCAGAGTATCGGCTCGGTGATTGGGATGTCGGTTGAGAAGACAGTCCACGATGTTGGAACGCTTTGAATCTTGGAAGATGGCAGAGGAAAGCACTGTGGCTGAACGTGCCGGCAGCACGGGGGCAGGCGGGGGAATTAGAGGGAGCACCCAGCTGGACTGCACCCAGCGCTGCACCGGCTGCCACTCGCTGCACCGGCTGCCACTCGCTCGCTGCTGCCCCTGACACATATGATGCTCAAGCCTCCTTCAACGTGTACTCAGCTGTGTATGCTGTGGCCCATGGTCTCCACGACCTGCTGGGTTGCACCTTGGGGGTGTGCAGCAAAGGCACAACCTATCCCTGGCAGGTAAGAGCAACATGAGGAAAGCTCTTCCTTGTCAAAGAGGATCCATGAGGATCCTTCCTCACAGGGAGGGATTTTCCCCTTGTGCCCAGGGGGTTTCTGTCCCTCTGAAAGGCTTGTGTCCCAGCTGAAGAGCCTCACGGGCTTCAGCCACCCATCACAGTCAAAGCAGCCTGGATGTAGACCCAGACCCCTGCCCTAGATCATTTCTGTTCCTCTACCACCAGCCCCTCGCAGAGTCCTGGAAGGGACTTTCTGCAGCTGGGCATATGCTAGCTGTTGGGGGGTCGCAAAAAGGAGCCGGAGCAGAGAAGGGGCCCTCTAGCACATCTCCCTCCCGAGACAAGGCACTCCTCAGAGGGAGTCTCGTCATCGGGAAGGGCTCTTCTCTTACTCTTCTGTTTTACAGCTCCTACAAAAAATCAAGCAGGTGAACTTCACCCTGTACGAGAGCTGAATCTCTTTTGATGCCAATGGGAACATTCGTAAAGGCTATGCCATTGTCATGTGGAACTGGAATGGCCAAGCCGGGCTTTTGATGCGATAGGAACTTTCAGTGTGAACCCCGACAGGCTGAGCGTTGACCAGGGCAAAAATCCTGTGGCACACAAAAGACCGCCAGGTACTGTTCTGCATCCAGATCTTAGTTATTGCTTACTGCCGAGCCAGCTACATCCCCAGCACTGTCAGTTCTGGGTAATTTCCCCATAGCAGGACAAAAATGAGGGCAGACGGAGATGGTATGGGGGGGTGATCTGCGTTCTGAGTATCCGCTTTCATCCTTCTAAAAAACAAGCAGGGCACGTGCACTGAAAAGGCTCCTACTTTTACCTTTTAACAGTCTCATTTTCCCACCACCTCTGTAAGAACCACAACATGGCGAGCTCTCGTCTCCTGCCCGGGGTCTGTCCTGAAAGTCAGCAGCAAGCTGCCCAAACACTGCCAGGTCTGGGCCTGGCGCTCAGCGAGGTGTCCTGCTGCCCGCCCCGCTTGCCTGCCTGACCCTCACCATGCTCCTGACAGGCTCCCACCTCGGTGTGCTCCAAGGCCTCCCAACCAGGGGAGAAGCAACTGCAGCAGAGCCACCACCGATGCCGCTTCAGCTGCATGGCCTGTCTGTCAGGAACCTTCCTGAACAAATCAGGTCAGTACGCCCCAGGGGGGCTGCTCTCTCCCCTTCCTTCCCGCTTGGCTCCCCTGCTCGCACCCTGCCTCCTCCTCCCATCAGCTCCTTGCTTCCGTCTCGCCATTCCCCAGCCTCTTCCCTCCCACTCTCTCTTCCTCCCCGTGGTCAGTAAAAACCTCTGAGCTGGCCTGAACATGGTTGGTCTGACTCCCGTTTGCTTACCCGTGGGTATGCAAAGCGCACGCCCTGCGCTTTCCAGGGAGCACTGCCCACAGGTGGGCCCACGCAGTCAAACAGACAGCGGAGATGGCGCCAGCAGAGCCCCTTCTCCCACGGCCAGGGGACAAGGGACATCCAGCCCAACCGCCGTTTCCTGCACCGCATCCTCCGAGAGGGAAATTCGACCCAGTGGTTGCCTTTGTGCCCCAGATGGCACTCGGGGCTTCTGCACCACGTGGTCACCAGCAGCTGGCATATGGAAATGTCCCCTGCCTGGCACAGGTGGCAGGAATCTCCTGTCTCAGAGTCATGAGCCACAATGACAAACCCCTTGCTGGCAGCTACTCGGCAGCCTCAGGCTGCACTTGGGCTGGGGGGCGCAGAAACCGAGAGGACTGG
>NW_008823870.1:559928-560309 GCF_000699105.1 Pygoscelis adeliae | reverse complement strand
CCCGGGGGCCTGCGGGGGCAGGGGGCTCCACTGTGGCAGATCTCTTACCGGGGTCCATGGTGTTCGAGGTGCCTCTGTCACCGCCTGGGCTCGTGTCCTCCGCAGACCTCTACGGCTGCCAGTCCTGTGGGGTAGATGAGTGGGCCCCAGCAAGGAGCGAAGCTTGCTTCAACTGCACCGTTGAGTTTCTGTCCCGGTCTGAGCCCATCTCCTGGGCTCTGCTGATCCCCACTGTCCTCCCGATGCTGCCCATGGCAGGGCTGGCCATTCTCTTCGCCCCGAATGCCTCCATGCCCGTGGTCAAGGCTGTGGGCGGGAAGATGTGCTTCCTCACGCTGGCCCCTCTCTGGCCTGCGCCTGCAGCAGCCTCTTCTGCTACTT
>NW_008823870.1:556872-558375 GCF_000699105.1 Pygoscelis adeliae | reverse complement strand
CGACGGCGGGCGGGGGGACAGCGACGCCGAGTCCCTTCCCGAGAAAAAGGCCCCGCGGAGCAAAAAGAACCCCCCCCCGGGGAAGGCACCCGGCAGCGCGGGGGCGGCGGGGACGCCGGGGAGCAGAAAAGGTACAGCGGTGCCGGTTGAGTGCCCCACATGTCATAAAACCTTCCTCAGCAAATATTACCTTAAAGTGCACAACAGGTAAACGCTCCGACTTCTCCTTCCCCTTGCGTCCGCGCGTAGGGACCCGCGCCCCCCCGCGAGGCTCTGCCCCTTCCCGCCAGCTCTTCCACGGGGGGTGGGCGAATGGCCCTGCTTGCAGCCGGCTGGTGTCAACGCCTCGGTGTCCCCCGGGATGGAAAGGGAGGTCCCCTGTGCCCCGCGGGGCGGGGTTGCTTTGAGCTGGGGGGGGGTTTATACATCTCCGAAACCCACAGTGACTGTCCAGGGCTTCCGCTCTCAGGGGTAGGAGCCAGCCCGACGCAGAAGGACGATGGCAAATCGTCCTTCTGGGCTTTCAAAATCGGCCCTGGGCCGTGGGGGAATTTGCCCGGGCTGTGGGGAGCGCACCGGCGCGGCCGGGCACTGCGAGGAGCTGCGGGGTTGATAACCGAGAGCAAAGTGGGTGCCTGCAGAGAGGGCACGAGCTCCAGCTTCGCTCACCTGCAAGGGACGTACCTTAGCCCTGCGAAACCGAGGCTTCGCGGCGCGCAGCGGGCACCAGCAGCTTGACTGCGCTCTGACAGGATCAGCAAAGCTGGCATAAAAGGCGGCTTTTGGGCAACTGTGAATATTGGCGCTGGGAGGGTGTGTAAAAGCTGCCTGGTCCTTCCCTCTCCCTTCCCAGGTCCTTCCCAGTGTCCTCGCCGGGCCTGTTCGTGCATCTCTGCTGTCAGACTGGCAGTGACAGATGCTCTCCGTTTGTATTCCCCCTAGGAAACACACTGGAGAAAAGCCATTTGAATGTTCCAAATGTGGCAAATGTTATTTTAGGAAAGAGAATCTCCTGGAACATGAAGCCAGAAATTGCATGAACCGATCTGAGCAGGTACGCCCGGGAAGCTGCCACCGGCGGTCTGGAAAGCGTGTGCCGTTCTGTGGGAGCGGAATTAGAGCCTTTTTCCAGCCGCAGTCCACGTCACACTCAGCTACCAAACAAAAACCCCTCGTCACCACTGCGCGGCGTGTGTACCGCAGCCGGGACCGCCCCCACCCCGGGTCCCTCTCTTGTTGAGGACGGCAAGCGGCTTTTGTCTGATTTACCAGACAGCTCTCATTTTGTCTGTTCTTTTTCAAGCACACGAGGATACTCTTTGTACCATAAGAGATCCAGATCGCTGCGGGTGCGGGTTAAACGTCATAACCAGGTCCCAGCGCCCGAGTGCCAAGCGCTGGCCTGAGCTGCAGGCTTCGTGTCGGACTCTTGGTTCTGCAGAAGCCGATGCCTCCCCCGTCTCTTGCAGGTTTTCACGTGTTCAGTCTGCCAGGAGGTGTTCA
>NW_008823870.1:554800-556854 GCF_000699105.1 Pygoscelis adeliae | reverse complement strand
CTGCATATGGTGTCGCACACGGGGGAGATGCCCTACAAGGTCAGCAGTGCCTGCCTTCGACGTCCCCACGAATGGCTGCTAGACACTGGCACAAGAGAAGAGGGGGCGAGCCTTTCTGTTTCGGGGCAGCCTGGCCCAGCCCGTCAGGGCAGCTGAGCACACCGGCTCCCTTCCCCGGCCTGTGGCGGCCCGCTGAGGATCATTCCCCATCTCTGAACCAGAACGTGCTTCAGGGAGGCACCAAAGCCAGGCGCTTTCTGCGGCCTTACCAGGGATTCACGTTCCGCATCAGAACGGCACTCCCCTGCCCGGTGCGCCGGTGCACCACCGGTCCTCTCCTTGCGCCGAAATCGCTGTTTGGGGGGCGGCTGGAAGCTGACCCTCCTCTCCTGTCTTCCAGTGCTCCTCCTGCGCCCAGCAGTTCATGCAGAAGAAGGACCTGCAGAGCCACATGATAAAGCTGCACGGCGCGCCAAAGCCCCACGCGGTAAGGGGAGCGGGCGGCAGTGGGGTTCTGAGAGGGGAATTATCCTGCGCTCAGGCCTGGCCCAGAGAATGGCACCCATTGTCCTGTCTTGCTCTGTTTAGTGAGGCGGGGAGTTACAGAGCTGCTGGAAACAGGTTTTTTGGGTACAGGAGCAGCCCTCGTCATTGTCTTGGCTGATAGACCCAAGTACTGACCAGCATTTTGCTTTTGTCAGGCTGTCTCACCTCATCAGGCATCTTGGAACCGGGGGTGCTGCCGCAGGGAGCAGGGAGGGCCCCAAAGCAGCAGCGGCGGCAGGCGGAGGGAGGGGTCTTGGGTGGTGAGCGGGTCTGTTGCGGGCGTACGCTGCAAACCGTGCCCGGGCGAGCTGCCTAACCCCGCGCTCTCCTGTGGCCTTGCAGTGCTCGACCTGCTCCAAGTGCTTTCTGTCTCGGACAGAGCTGCGCCTGCACGAGGCCTTCAAGCATCGGGGAGAGAAGCTGTTTGTCTGCGAGGAGTGCGGACACAGGGCCTCGAGTCGCAACGGCCTGCAGATGCACATCAAGGCCAAGCACAGGTATGACGTGACCCATGTCCTCCCGTCCGTCACTCTGGCTTCTCCTGGCTGCGCCTCCTCCCTGGTGGGCCCGGCTGGGTGGTGCTGGAGACAGCAGTTGGCTGGAGGGCGGCAAGCACCCCCTTTCCCAGAGGTGCTGGGCCGAAACTTCGGCCAGAAATCCGATGAGGGGCCAACCGGCATTCTGCTCTTCTCTCTTCCAAAGGAAGTGCAGACTGTCGGCACTTCCTCTGAGTGTGTGACCGTAGTAACGCAGGTGATGAGCGAAGCTCATCAGCCTCGCTAGTTCATGTTCTCGAAGTGGCAAGCACGTGGCAGCTCGCCATGCTCATCCTTAGCGTTCTGCTCCCTGGGCTGGTTATAACGCCCAAGGGGCGGGAGGCTCCAGCTCGGGAGCCTGTGGCTGCAGAATAGCATCTGTGGGCCTCCAAAATACTTCAGCTTGAGATGGGTTGAAGTAGGATTTAATTACAAGAACTTCGGGCAAGGAGCAGCAGCTAACCTGAGGGGCTGCAGCTGGCAAAGGCAGAGGTGAGGGTAACGTTTCCCCTGCCCGCAGGAACGAGCGGCCCTACGTTTGCGAGTTCTGCCACCACGCCTTCACGCAGAAAGCCAACCTCAACATGCACCTGCGCACGCACACTGGCGAGAAGCCCTTCCAGTGCCACCTCTGCGGCAAGACCTTCAGGACGCAAGGTATCCCCCCGGGCGCGCGACTGGGGCTGGTAGTGCTGAGCACCGCGCTCCGGCATCCAGGACCTCCAGAAAGCAGCCGTGCTGTGAAACCCGCCTACTCCTGCCCGCTTCCCCCAGGGAGCAAAGCCACGCTCTTGTGAGCGTGTGCTAATGCCACGGGAGGCACATTCCTGTTATCTCTATTACCCTCGCGGCACAAAAGAGGAAGAATTTGATGAGTTTTCCCCAGTAACGGTTAGCCTGGACCAGCGGGCTGCTGCTTGTACTGTTTCTAAGCCTTCCTAACCAGCCTGGCACAGACCGACTGCACCCCGC
>NW_008823870.1:552434-554616 GCF_000699105.1 Pygoscelis adeliae | reverse complement strand
GAACGGCAGCGAGCCTGGACAAGCACAACCGGACCCACACCGGGGAGCGCCCCTTCAGCTGCGAGTTCTGCGATCAGCGCTTCACGGAGAAGGGGCCCCTGCTGAGGCACATCGCCAGCCGGCACCAGGAGGGGAGGCCCCACTTCTGCCAGATCTGCGGGAAAACGTTCAAAGGTAACGGCCGGGGCGCCGAGCTTTCGCATGGCTCTTTAGAAACTGCCCTCCCTTCCGTGGTGCGGGTTAGCATCGCTGCGGGCGCGTACAACAGGGCGCTGCCGCCAACGGGCTCTCGCTTCCCTTCCCAGCTGTTGAACAGCTGCGTGTCCACGTCCGCCGGCACAAGGGCGTGAGGAAGTTCGAGTGCACCGAGTGCGGCTACAAGTTCACGCGGCAGGGGAGGCCTTCGCCAGCCCCGGGGACCCCCGCGGAGCGTGCTGCGCCGGGGGAGCCGGCCCTCACCGGGCCCCTCGTCGTGCCTCTTCCTTTTGCAGGCTCACTTGAGGCGCCACATGGAGATTCACAACCGGGTGGAGAACTACAACCCCCGGCAGCGGAAGCTGCGGAACCTGATCATCGAGGACGAGAAGGCTGTGGTGGTGGCGCTGCAGCCGCCCCCGGAGCTGGAGGTGGGCTCGGCTGAGGTGATCGTGGAGTCCCTGTCCCGCGGCTCCCTGCCCAAGGAGATCCCCGTGCAGAGACTCTGCTCAAACGAGAACTTCTCTACGGCGGATGTGATCGAGGAATCACTAATTATAACGACGACGATTCCCGAAGACTGTGAAACGTAGCGCGACCGCCTGCGCGCATCCTTCCTACCAAAACACAATAAAGCGTTAGGCTGGAGCCACTCTCTGCCGCGCTTGTTCTTTTCCAGTTGTGCATCCGCCCCTTCCCCACAAAGCTCCCGCCCCAGGTTGCAGGGAAATGAAGTTACAGTCGGGTCTCAAATGAAGAAACAAATGCGAAGCTACTCAGAATGGCTACTTAAATAAATGTACATATGCTGTACGAGGCAGGAGTGACTGAGGACGCCGTGTGTGTAATACTGTGAATTGTTTTAACGAGCTCTCCTTCGCAGCCCGAGGGACGGCTGGCGCTCGCCTGCCCTTTCCTCCAGCGCTCTCGCCTTGCGCTGGCGGTTCTGCCTTTGAGTCTGAAAGCTCACGATTAAAGCTTACCTTCCTGAAGAGAGTGCAGCTCTGCCCCTCTCCTTAAACCCTTGCCGAAAGGATTGTCTCCGCCGTTAAATTTGTGCCTTATTTCTACTTTGTTTTGTCAAGCTTCTGCTAATTGCTGTTTCTTTAGGACATTAAAGGCGGGGCAGGACCTGTATCTTCTCACCATCGAGATAATTTAGCTGTTACTTAACTTGAAACACATTATCTCAAGGAGCTGGACAACGCTCTAAGCTCCTGTTTTCAGGTGTGGGGATTTATATTTGTCTGAAATAACACGATCCAGGGTTGCCGTGACATTGAGAACCGTTTCCTGAGTATTCCCAGGGCGGGGGGAAGATCACCGAGCATACCCACGTCCCGAAATCGCAGCTGTGCTCTCTCCCCTTTCCCTCTTGTACTCACCGAGAAGGCAGAAGGTTCCCGTTTAAACGTACCTGAGGCCTAGAATGAGAAATATCACAGTAAAAACTAACTCCAGTAACCTTCCCCTCAAAGACGACAGAGAGATTTATGTAACGTGTTTTATTTAACTTGACTGCTGCAAGTAAATTTAAAAACAAACTATGAGAATAAAAATACATTATCTGTAAATGTAAAATGCCTTTGTTTCAAAGGATGGGATTTAAACTGTACTCAAAGATTCGGACACAATGAATTTTACAAAAAATAAATACAGATCCGTAACTGTTCAGCCGGTTGGGGAGTTTGGGGGTGGCAGGTCCAGCAGCGAGCACTACAGTATGAGACAGAGTGCACGTACTATTTATAGATCAGCATAAATACTTCGGTCTGCAATGTGAGTTCAGCTGTGTGGCGCACACCGTCTCTCCCCAGGCACGACACGGCACCGTGGGGACAGGCTGCTTTGGCCTCACGGGTCAATGTGGTGGGACGTGGCCATTACTCCCAGAGACGAAGGAGCCGCCCCGAATCGCGAGCCCCGGCACATCCCCCCTGCCCGGATCCTCTGCCAAAGGGGGGGCCCGCAGCAGCGCTGGGGAAGG
>NW_008823870.1:544696-552377 GCF_000699105.1 Pygoscelis adeliae | reverse complement strand
GGCTTGAAGTCACTGTCAAAGTTTCAGACGTGGAGAACCGCCCAGATTTCATGAGCGGCTTCCCCAAGTTCCACAGCTGAGGAACGTGGCGTAAAATGGCATTCAAGGCAAGACAGATCTTTTTAAAGCTGCGAAGACGCTGACGTGGAGATGAGTCTCTGACACTGCTCAATCCAAGGGCAAGCCAGAAGGCGTGCAATCGAGTATACGGGCTTTCCATCTCTGAATTAAGTTTAAATTCAATTTTTTCTCCTATTGGTTAAAAACAAAAGACGGAAAAAGCGAATGCATCCAGCCAACACTTCAGCCGTTGTCGTGCTTTACAGTTTTCTCGAAGGCGCGATGCTTGTTGCCGGGTGAGCCGTACCGCAGTTTCAGCTCTTCGCTTGTTCAAGAAACATTCCACGAGTAAACTGCACGCAGCTTCTCTTCAGCTAAGGTAGATAGAGGAAATGCAGCCCAAGCTAGCTAGGCCGCTTGGGTGAGTATAAAGGCAAATCTTACACAGGCCAAAAAAGCCAGCAAACCCCACACAAAAACAAGAAAAAAACCCCTAAAACAACTACCTTTCAATCCACAACACTCCGGCTAACTCCTACACCTTCACCAAAACACCTCAGCGGCATTTTCCAATTGCCCAAATCCCGAGAGCTCCTGCAAACCAGAGGTGCGACAGGCACGAGACCCCTCCAAAGGTCCGGTGGGTTCCTTCGCACAAGGTGACGCATTTAAAAGTAATTCTGCATCAAGGTATCTAAACACCACCAGCAATTCCGCAAGCCTGCGGCGAATCTCCTGAGGAAGCTGACCTCACCTTTCCAAGTAAGGTTGGTTTTGGTTTTTTTTTTTTTCTAAAATAGTACAATGTCGACTTAGCTCCTTTAAAACGGTGAAGAAATAAAAACTCGCCCTCACTGCACGGGGCCGATCTGCCCAGGCCAGCGTGCCGGCCGAGGGCTCAGCACAGGAGAACCAACAGCAAACAGCCCTTGCCACAAGCAGCAGCTTTTTCTGCCTAGTTCAGCCCCACGATCAACAAGCCCTGTCAAACTGGGAAGGGAGAACGGCTCCTCCCTGAGGGCAGCAGCGGCCAGCCCCAGGAGTTGCTCCTCGGGCCAGCTAAGAGGGGTACTCGCTTCTCCCCTTCCCCTTAAAGCGGGGCGCAGCTGGGATGATCAGAAATTAAAACCACCTAGTTGTGAGAATGCAATTAAAAGATAAATAAGGGCATTTCTTAGAAGGAAAAAGTGCTCTGCTAGGAAGGGTTGGAAAACAAATACCTGCAAAAGTTTAAATGCTGCAACTTAAAAAAACCCACCAAAATACAGGAAGAACTGAAGTTCAGACAAAGGGCAAGGTAAAGCTTCATAACCCAGCCTCGGCGAGATCCCTGCTGCAGGATGTCTGCTCCTTCTGAGGGCACGAACGGGAACCGAGGACCACAGCGACAGGGCAGGAAGGGCCATGTTCTCATATTAACCTCTCACCCCTAACAGACCCCCAGCTCTCGTAGGAAGGCCCTTCCCCCTCTAACCGCGCAGAGGAAGATGTGCACAGGAGGTCTGTCTTCCTCTGAGGCACAGAATAGAGGCGGGGGTCCAGACCACCGTCCTACCAGACAGACCCCTCCCGAAAAAGAAACGGAAGAAAGGAGTTTGGTGGCAAATGAAGCGTTACGGTGACGGAGCTCCCAGTGAAAGGCGTCTGACCAAAAGCCGTAAGCTGTGATGCTGCGGTGTCATTCAATGCGATTGCTTTCCTCAGAGTTCTCTTCTCGGGTCTCCTCTGCGGGCAGGGCAGCGCCTTCTCCCACCCCAGAGGAGGGCCGAGGGATGCCGCAGCGGAGGCCTCGCCGTCTGCCGGCTGCGGTTCCGCAACAGCACACCAAACATTCAGAGTTTTCACTCCCTCTACGATCAGTACGTTTTTGTTTCCAAGCACCCGTTTGCCTCTGCTTTCTCTCAAAGCAACACGGGTTCTGGATAATGAGCTTGCATCGAGCCAGGCGGACAGCGCTTTCCCCTGCTAACGAAGCTCGTTAAGGTTCTGGTTGTGAAGGTTTTGGTGCTGCCTGTTCAAGTTGATGGTGTTGTCCAGTGTGATGCCGTCGTCCTCCTGTGTGGTTTCCGGCATGAACTGCCGGAATATGCTGACGCTGCCATGCCAGAAGATGGGCTCGGGGAGTCGGCCTACCGCGCTCCACATTCGCGTCTCGGGGTCGTAGGCTTCCAGGACGTCCGAAAGTTCAAACGTGTTATCGTAGCCACCAGAGACGTAGAGCTTCCCGCCAAGCACGGCCACGCTCCCCCCGACGTGAACCTACAATTTAGAAATAAATACACACACCAATTAGAAAGGAGGGGTTTGCCCAGTTAGGTAGACGATAAAGGTGGCGGGTACTGTCCTGCAACTGCTCGCTTGGACAGTGTTCAGCGCCCACCGGCTGCTGACTCTGGCTCTGAACCAGCGCTGCCCAAGCACCGGGAGGAGACAGTTTTCTAGCTTTGCCCAGCTCTCGCGTGCCGGGCTGGCCACCCGGCTATGCAATCACAGTCCAGGATTTTTTCTTCTGGGTGACTGCGATACGCTTAAATGCACTCCGTGTGCAAGGGGTTATAATCTAAAGAGCACCTTGTTTTCCAAAGGTATATTAAGCCAATTTTTAACACTGAAAGGCATCCAGTTGGTCAGTAAGTGTCCTACCTGAAGCATGGCAGGGATTTTATCCCATTCATTCTTTGCTGGATTGTAAACATCCACTTCAGCCGAGTCGTCTCTGTGGGAGATAACAAAATTACTCTTCTGCATTCTAAAAACCTCCCACCTTGTGAAGCCCCCAGTTCAACAGCCTGAAACACCGCCGTGAGCCCTTCTGCTCCGATCCCACTACATGTATCAGAGACCAAAGGGTTCCTGTATGAAGGCACAGGTCTCAATGCTCACCCCAGCCTCCAGCGTGGGCTTCTCCTGCACCAGCAGTGATGTTCAACCCCAGAAAACGCCTGGACCTCTCTGCTGCACCCCTACACATGCAGCAGGCTGGCACAGACATTGTGCACGTGCCACATATTAGTGCAGGAGTGCTTCTCATTCTCAGTGCCAGTGACCTACATCCAAAGAGCCCAAATGCCCCTTCTGAGCTTCTCTACAGGCAAAGCAACATGCTCTATACTTCCTGGTGTATGCTGAGTTTTAGGACGCTGCCTAGGAGGGAAGGCAGACAACACGACTGGAGACAGAGCAAGCTGACAGCACGCACGGTTTTCCACCTCCCTAAGTTGGTCCCTCTACCTGACACGGCCGGGCGAGCTGCTCCAGACTGTGAGCCCCGCTCGGAGTCCAGCATGCAGCTACGCCGCTGCTGGGTCGGAAATCGCTGCGCAATCCCAAGGGCTTTCTCAAATCTAGTCTTTTTTTTTACATCTGGTGTGTTCACAGACTAACCTTCTGCAAGTCTGCATTTCACAGACCAATCTAGCTTTGGTGCCAAGTGCTTCAGGGTCTGGAAGAAAAATTACTGCTGTTCTGGAGAAGCTTAAACCCTCAAGCCCCTCAAAATAACGGCATCCCTACTGCTAGAGTTTTTTGCCAATGCCAAATTTAGATGGGCTGGAAGACTGAGAGAGAAGAGCTGGCGGAGGCAGCGTAATCCCCCAAGGCTTCTCTCACCCGCTCCACTCACGAGACAAGAGGGCGACAGTGACAGGTGAGGGACGTTTGTGACGCAGAAACGCGCGCCGCTGACACAAGAATGAGAAGAGGACAAGGTCAGGGCAGCCAGAGAAGTGCTGTCAGTCGCTCCAAGGCAGTCCTGTTATGGACTGATTCAAAAGGCTGCAAGGAATATTTTACTGCCTTTGTATCTATCGTGACATCGCACATTGCCATGCATTGTGCAGGTGACAAGGTATGGCTATCGATTGCTGACATGAATCTGAGCAGAGGAGGGAGTGAAAATAAACGAGAAATCTCACCTACAACAGCAGTGTCTGTTTAGCAAACCGTTACATCAGAAATCTGTCCGCTAAGCCTGCGGCGAAGCCGAGGTGCGTGCCATGGGACTTTCTGGTTACGCTCTGGACAAGCATTCCTAAAGTACCCATACGATACACACTCTAAAACCAGTTCCTTTAGTTTGAGTTACTTTTGTGATGTACCTGGAACTGAACTGATATCCACCTGAACGAAACATCTTTAACGCGGGCACATGTAAGAGAGCGCTCCAAGCCCCACGGAGCTGCACTAAGACCAACGTTTCTTCCTCAGAACTGCTCAGAACCAAGAGCTGGTACCCGCCTCGGGACACAGCGCCTGGGACTTCAGCGCTGCTGCCAAGCCATTTGTACCTGGAAGAACTGCTGCTGTTCATAACGCTTCCCGTAACTAACAGCAGCAGGTGAGTCAAATACGTCCAAGTACAAAGCTGAAACCCCTGATGGACTGGAAGGGAAATGAGGGGCAAAGGCAGTTCCAGGCACTGGTGACAGTCAGGCCAGGACCTCCTCTCCCATCTTAGGGTTAGCTCTAAAAAGGATGCAGCTGAAGACCTAAGCCTCGCTGCTATGCTGTATTTATAGTTATAAAACTAGTCCCACTAGAGGGGATCATCACTCAGAAGCTTTAGTCTGAGCTATTAAAACTAACCAAAAAATGAGTTTGCGACTTTTATTCGTAACCTGTTCCTCTGTCCTCCAAAGATTATCTTACAGCTTTATACAGAGCAGCAGTCCACATGCAGCACGTGAAACGAGGGGAGAAAAACCTCACCCCGATAATCTCATTAACTCCTGCAGATGCATAAGTGATCAGAAATCCTGAAGTGTCAATCATCAGTATTTTAAAATGGGTAAGAAAAAGAAAAACCTATAGAATCGGCTTGTGACAAGTAGCTGAACAGCTAGAACACCCCTGCCAGTATTTACTGAAAACCAGGTGACTCAAACTGCTATCTGCAAACAACTTCCAGGAACCGAGACACTCGGCTCAACCCAAATGAATCATATCAGAGGTTTCTGCTTTATGCAAAGCCAAGAGGAAATTAAAAAAAGAAAAGTGTCTGGAGGCCATCACAGAAGTCTATGTTTGCTCAAAGTCAACACAACAAGATGAAATGCTTCAGCGCTAGCATGCCTTTCAGTTTATTTTTAATTAAGCGGATAACTGAAGTATTTGCACCACCAGGACAGCTTCAGATGGGTAATTAAGTCCCAATTTGGAAAGGCGCTTAAAAATAGCGACCAATCATTTCATCTTCAGTCCTCTTATCTCTGCTGAGATGGAGGATGTCCTCTCCTGCGCTACAGTTAAACGTTTTCTTGGAGCTGACTCGCTTATTTATAGCAACAAGGGGGGGTTGAACCAGAAGCCAAGAAAACCGAGAAGTCTAATTCCAAGCAGCGCTGCTGACTTCAGCCAGATTTATATACCTGGCTATTCCCCAGCTTGTGGGTTTAGATTCAGGTATTTGTACCCAATTTTAAGCGTAGTTCTTTGAGGTCTAACTACAACAGAAGTAAAGGAAGGAGGTGTGGCAGTTTACAGACCCACCTGCACCAGCAGAGGAAGCACTGCCGTGCTTTCCCAACACAGTGCTCTCCTACAACCACCCGCAAAATCCGCATGCCTTCCCGGGGAAACCCTGGGCTTGCCTCATGGGGGCTTGGGGAGGGAGGTCATCGTTCCCACTACTCACCTGATGAAGTACATGAGGCCGTTGAGAGTGACGGTCTTTGGGGCGAATGACCAGGGAGGCAGGTGGCCGCAGTTCACGAGGGACCAGAGGTCGCTGTCGGGGTCGTAGCACTGCATAACCATGGACTCTTTGCCAGCCAGGGAGCCTATGGCGAACAGCTTGCCACGGCATGAGGTGGTGGAGCAGTTGTCCATGGGGTACAGCATGGGCTGCAGAGCCTCCCAGCTGTCCACCGAGTGGTCGTAGCGCTCCGTGCTGTCGGAGGCGATCACGTACAGCAGCCCGTCCAGGACCGTGGAGCTGTGGTATTCTCTGGCTTTCAGCATGGGGGACACCTCCGTCCACTCGTTCACACTGGAATTGTACCTCCAGACGCAGTCGTACAGCCTCGACCCGTCCGATCCTCCTGCAGCACAGCACGCCACATTTCAAAGTGTGGTTTCGCAAAGGGAAGTACTATAGAGTAACGGAGGAGAGGGCTTGGCTCGGGACCGGGATCTTTGTTATGTCTTCCAGCTACACCTTCTTAATACACAGACTCACGTCTTGCTTCCCGGGGCCGTACATTATGAAAATATTTCAGTACTGAGGGACCACAGTAGCCTGCACTGAGAGGATTTTAATGGAAGTTTTGCACTTTCCCAGCAAGCCAGGAAGGATTTCTCCCATGTCATTCCTAGTCTGTACTCAGCCACAACTCAAAACAAGTCTCCCAGGTTTGACTGCCTCCACCCTTCCAAAGAACCATTTTCTCTCCCATTTTGCAACCCCTGCTCCATCGCTATCCAGAACCTGCTGTGACATAGCGGAGACTAAAACTCGCCAGTGCCTAGCTGCCAAGGCAGCATTACCGCCGGCAGCATGGAAACCCTCCAACTCTCCCTGCTGCCCGCGCTACGACGCTGACACTAAGCGGAACAACCGAAGATCCCCACCAGCAGCAGCCTCGCCGAAGCACGGGGCTCTCGGCAGTATCGGCCTCTGCCCTTAAAGCAGAGCCTTGTTTTCTGCTCGTGACTAGAGAATGAACCGTTTTCTGTTCACCTGCGTTTGACCTGACCTTCAAATCTTTGTCAGAGCGTCCTGCACACCCAGAGCAAGCTGTTCTGCAGCACCTGCTTTCCCAGGCCTTGGTTTGTTACAGCTGCCACAGGGCTGCCGCTCCAGCTACAGGGGTGTAGTTCAAAGGAGGCATCTACATAAAGATTAACAGCCAAATTTACACATCCATGTCACCTTGACAGAAGTAATTATAGCCCCAGCGGACTGAGAGGAGGCAGGATTCGTGCTGGGAAAGGTACCGTGACTCATAGGCGTTGGCTGGCTGAGGAACCCGGGGCTTTCTGACACGCCTCTGCCTCGAGCACGTGCTTGGCTTGTGATTCACGGGGCTCCGAACCCAAACACTTCTTCGCAGACAGAAATTCAAAACCCTCTCAAGTCACTCCCGTCCCCCAGAGTGAGCGGTTAGAAAGTTCTACCGGTACAAGATCTCTGACTTCTGCCCACGTGCTCAGGAGCATTAGTCATGACAAAATACTTCCCAGATTGAGACCAGCTGCTAAATCCAGCACCAACTCCAAGAGTCCCTATGCCTGTCTTCAGGCTGCAGTCATACTGAGCCTGAGCAGAGTTTCAAACTCTCTGCTACCCCAAGAAAAGCCAAGTCTCTCTGCTAGAACCCACATATTTTCAATGGAAATCTCAACACTGGTGCTTTTGTACCCCACACCCCTTACCGGTGACGTAGATGTCATTGCCCAGTGCGGCAACGCTGTAGCCCCCACCCAGGTGCTCAGGGAACTCGGCCAGGTAGCGCCAGTGGCCGGTGCGGGGGTTGTAGCAGTCGACAGTGACGAGCTCATCGCAGTCGCGGTCGCAGCCGCCGACGAGGACGAGGATCTCAGCCAGGCCAGTGGAGGGCCGGGGGCGCATGCGGGCACAGGGCCCCCGGTCATGGCGGTCGAGGCGGGCGGCCTGGAAGTCGCG
>NW_008823870.1:543051-543434 GCF_000699105.1 Pygoscelis adeliae | reverse complement strand
CCCAGGAGGCCCTCTCCCTGACACACCCCCCTCCCCCCAGCACCGACCCCCCAGCTCTGTGGTGCCCCCCGGTACCGAAGGGAAGGTTTGGCTACGTAAACCTGGAGACCTCCAGCGTTTTGGCCAAAAGCCTTACGGCCGGCGTCCTGCCAGGCTTCCCCGTCCCTGCTCGCATCCAGCTAGCTCGCTAATCACTTCCAGCCCAACAAATACCGTAGGAGTAAAATAAATTCTTTACTAAACTCGTGGCGTTTTCAGCCTTTTTGGATGCAACGGTCCTATATAACCCACGTAACACTCAGCAGAGCACGCGTGGGTGCGAAACAGGATTCCTCCACACAGCGGGTAAGCTGCGCTTATCGACAGAGAACTGGAGGGCGGCG
>NW_008823870.1:536443-541298 GCF_000699105.1 Pygoscelis adeliae | reverse complement strand
TGGGGAGAGCGGGAGCTTCAACTTGGGCGAGATCGGCCGCGTGAGGCAGCGCCTCGGGGCAAAGGGCGCAGCGCCTCAGTGCCGCACACGAGTCGGCTCCAAATTAATGCTTTTATCCACTTTCTTGACGTTTTCCAGGAAACGCCGCTGAGGAACAGCCCCAGCCCTCCCAACAGCACTGGCGGCACGATTGACAGCGATAGCTGGGATCCCCGGTTCAATGACATCCCCTCTTCCGTTTCCCTGCCCGCCAAGAACAGAAAGAACTTCAGTCAGCTTAAGCGAGCGAAACCGTACGGTTCCCTGTTCCAGCGGGCAAAACCCGGCAACTTCCTGCCGGAGCGAAAGCAAATCGATAAGATCAGGAAGAAGAAAAAGCTGAAGAGGAGGGAAACGGAGGTGTCTGCAGAGGAGGACTACGAGGAGAAGCTGCTGGAGCTGGAGGCGGAGGACTCGTACGTAGAGACGCCGATGAGCCCCTCGTCTGAGGGCGACCCTCAGTCTGCGACCGAGCACTGCTCGGTGTGGGACTCTGACACGCCTTCCAGCGTCTCCTACCCTGCCGTGACGGCCGAGCAGACAGTGGAGATCCAGAGCGTGGGCAAACGAACGGTCATTCGGCAGGGCAAGCAGGTGGTCTTTCGGGATGAGGACGGCACCGGCGACGACGAAGACATCATGGTGGATTCGGGTAGGTGGCCTGGCTGTCGAAAGAGGATTAGCCGGGTGGAAACGGTAGTGCTGCTGCTGATCTCTTTGGTACTTCACTAGTAGCATGAGGATAACACCAAGGTGCGCTGCCTGGGCAGAATCAAGTAGCAGTTGGGTTTTTGGAGGGAAGGGGGGGGTTGGCTGGCTGCTTTTGCAATAAACTGAGTGAAAAGCTGCGACTTTACAGAAGCAGCCGGTTCCCCTCTCCTGGATTATGGCCTCTCACGTACTGCTGAGAGTCTCTTCCACGCAAGAGAGACTAGTTTCTCTTAAGACGTGGAAAAATCAGCAAAGTGCCTGTCTTTGAAACCCAGGTAGTTAATTTAGTGTGAAAGGAGAGTAAATTCCTGGTGCAGGTGAGAGACGTTGTCCGTTAAAAACGTAGCTTGCCATTTCTCTTTGCAGATGACGATTCGTGGGACCTAGTCACTTGCTTCTGCATGAAGCCTTTCGCTGGGCGGCCGATGATTGAGTGTAACGAGTGCCACACCTGGATCCACCTCTCCTGCGCTAAAATCCGCAAGTCGAACGTCCCAGAGGTCTACATATGCCAGAAGTGCCGGGACTCCAAGTTTGACATTCGCCGTTCAAACCGCTCCCGGACGGGCTCGCGCAGGCGCTTTCTGGACTAGGGGAGGGAGGCGCGTGCTGGTGCGCTGCTTGGGCGGGCGGGTGAGCGAGCCGCGGATGCCGGCCAGGAGGCCGGGGAGAGCTCCCCCGAACTGCTGCTGCTCAGGCTGAAGGGCTGCCCGGCTGGCCTGCGCTAACAGGGACGAGGAATCGCCAAGTCGTGGGCAGCTGGGGCTGGAAGAGGCTGACTGGACAAAACCGCTGCTAGATACCGATTAGCTCAAGGGACAGACTAAGCTCTCTGGGTTCGGTGGGGTTTTGTCCGGTTACAACTATGAATTGGGTGATGTCTGGGGAATGTATAATACCTTTGCCACGTATGTTTTCTCATCCCATCAGGAAACTGCAAACCTTCTCTGTGCTAGGAAACTCCTCCTCCTCCAAAGGAGGAGGAGGAAATCTGTGTGAAAAGTCTGAAAAGTAAATGGCCATGTGTTTTAATTTTAATGTAATATTATACCTGCCCATTTGTCCGTATATATCAATCTTAGATATTCTAAGGCTCCATAGGAGTGAGCATCAATGCGTACTGACCTCTGCGCGATCTGCCTCCTCTTCAGCTGGCCCAGGCAGTAGGGGAGTTCTGTGATTTGGCATCGTTCAAGTGAAAATGGGACTTCTTCCTGCGCCGAGGCACCGGCGCATTTAAAGGAAGAGAGCAGCCCTTTTTCTGGACAGGCAGCGCTGGGGATTAGCGACATCGGATTTCTTCCTAGAAGGTCTCTTACGGTGATTTTTTGTGACTTTGTTTTGCATGATCGGCTCAAATGTGTGTATGGGGGGATACCGTTTGCTCTGTTTCCCGGCCCTTCGTTAAACTCTAAGGTGCTGTTTTAAGAAGACAATGACTCGCCCTTTTCTCAGCCCAGAATTCAAACGTGGACTGTAAAAAGGGCTGTAGTAAACTTAGAACCTGGCAGGTCTGGTTTGGGATATGATCATTTCCATCCGAGTACTACAGCTGAGTTGACTTGTTTTCGCTGTTTGTTTTTTGAGACTGGATTTGTAATCAAAAAACCAGAATCTTTAACCTATTGGTTGCAAATTATACAGATAAAAGCAAATGCAGGCTATGCAGCTAGCAAGATGAAGTGCAATGAAGATCCATCTGGTGCAGGGGAGGACAGGAGAGTGCCGAGGCCGACGCTGCAGTCCTTTGATGGGACTTCTGGGGCCTCAGCCCGAGGGAAGCCTGTTCAGAAACACGACAAGGAGTTGAGGCTCATACGCCAGGCCACCGAGAAGGCGGCGTTGTTCCTCAATGACCAAACAGAGCGGGCCATATGTATCGCACAAATTCTGTTTACGTTTCAAGGTGTTTCTCTGAAGTTATGCCTGATGAACAATGTGTGCTCTGTCTGGTGAGACCATGAGGCAAGGGGAGTCACGCCGAGGCGAGACTAGCCGTACTGGTAGGAATGGGTCCGCGTTAGTCCTGCAGATACACCGCGTTAGACCACCGCCTTATCCGACTACGGCTCATCAGGAGATGCGTCCTGGTGATGACCCACAGGTCTTTCCAGCACATAGAGACAGGTACCCTCCTTCAGATATCTGACATGGGGCTGCCAAAGCTTCAGGCAGACAGTCCAGCACTGCAGCGCGCTGGGGCTCCGCTGCGTGGGACGCAGGGGTGTGAAAGGTCTGCCGGCCCGGGTCAGGATGACGGAGCTGCACAACGGTGCAACTGTTCTTCAGTCCTGCTTCTTTATAAAAACCCTGTTCCACCGAGCTGCAGCAACTGACTCTGGGTTCTGAAAACCAGCTCCAGCTTCTGTAAAATCTTAACACCATGACCGTGGTATGCTGCCTTCCAGAAGCTATGTGGAACCACCGAGGAGTTTGCCAAAGACTTGCCCCCAACGGCTGCCTGACTGTTCTTTGCAGCCAGAAAAATAACCAAAGTTCTCAAATGCTGCCATTTCACTCTGCAAACAGAAAGGCTTTGGAAGATCCCGCTCGCAAGCTGCGTAAGGGCTGGACCTGCTCTGAAAATTGGTATCTCTGTGTTTACAGCGTGTCTGCAATTCAACTGGACCTCCGTGGAACACATTCCTGAAGCTTTTATGGGAGAAATGGCGAACTGCCAAGCGAACTGCCTCTTTTTCACAGAGGTTCGATACTAATCAATGTGACTGACTCTTGTTCTGTACCTTTTCAGATTTATCTCAATAGATGGTGTCTGACAAGTCCAGCACGTTACAATATCAGCAGAGAGAAAAAGAAAAAAAAAAGTAACATCTCCATTCTTTTAGTTCATCACTTTCAGCCATGTATAATTATAGTTTAATTCAGAACTTTATTTTTTCATTAAAACTGTTTTAATGAACCATGTTTTTTTCTTAAATGTGAAACAAGTGAACAATGATTTTGTTTTATTCTGAACTCGGGAGTCTGCTGTTATGATTTACTGGTGTGTAAAGCGGTTGTGCCAGGTGGCAGCAAGACTTGATGCTTTGAGTACTCTTCCCTAAATGATACACAAAGTCAGGTACGGATAAGAAGTGCTGCAAACATATATTTCATGTGCTGACAGGTATCCCCACCTCTCTTTGTAGCAGTTGCTCCTTGCCCAGCCTCTGCTGTCAGTAAGGTAAATTGTGGTGGAGCCCCGTCGCTGGTACAGGGACAAGCACGGGGCAGGGTGGAGCGATGGGAGGCAGGCAATGCCTGCTGCTGCAGGAGCCCAGAATGGCTGAAGGCAGCCGGGGCACTGACAGGGACCCGCCGAAAGGCGTGAAGGCTGGCACGAGCCTGTGGGGAGAGGGCTTGGGTCAGGATGCCTACGGCGTCAGCAGCGTGCAGTCCTAGCAGGGGGCCTTTGTGGAGAGCGCCTGAAAGGCAGGCTTAGCGTGTAGAAGCTGGGTGTGGGGCAGGGCAGATCACGCCAGGTGAGACTGCTGGTGACCCCATGCCTGTCCCACTTGCCTGAGAGCCAGGTCCCTGTGGGACCGGGCACTGCAGCCTCAGAAACAGACCTTGGGCTGTGCTGCAACTGCCTCACAAAGACTGGCCTGCTCAGCCAGACCCAGACCAAAACCCCTTTAAACCCTCTGAGAGCTGTGCTGAATGAGAGCTCCTTCCCTCCCACCCCTGCTGCACTGCAGGGCAGGACTGAGGACCCCAAACCACTGAAGGGATGCTGGTGCCTTGGTGCCACCCCTCAGCCACAACCTTGAAGGCACTGCTGCTCAGCCAGCTGCGTTCAAAGCAGCAGCCTTAACACCTTGGCAAACTTAAAAGATGGCTCAACTCTTTGGAAATGGCACTGGGTCATATTAGAAGCTAAGCTCTGGTTGCTTATAGCTTCTATTTTAATTCTATTTGTAATTTTGTATTACATAGAGGGATAAACAGAAGTCCCAGAGGAGTTGTAGCTGTAAAACGGCAGCTTCTCACGGAGCAGAAACAGTGGTGTTGAAAGTAGCAGTTTCTCAAGCGGGGCTATTCTTACAGTCTCTTTAAAACTTTGCACTGATAGAAAATAAGGAAGAGAGGAGGAGGTGGGCTGGAG
>NW_008823870.1:530336-536335 GCF_000699105.1 Pygoscelis adeliae | reverse complement strand
GCTCCAAGGGAGGAGATGGACAGGACGGGCAGCAGACTCCACCATGTGGACACAATTCAGCAACTCTTTGACAATGACAAACACTGCAGGGAAGCAAAAATGGAGCTCGCTCATTAACTACTGCAGAGAAGAACCTGCTGCAGCAGCCTCATGGATGGGGAAGGGCACTCGCAGTACTTGAAAGGAGGGGAGAAGCACGAGTCTGAATCCTTGGTGGACTGATCTGGCAGGGAAAAACCACCTATATATTTTTCACGATGTTTAGCCAGGGAACAGGGCAAGGCCTGTGTCGGTATTAATCGTGAGGGATTTTACTTTAACGAGAGTCGCAAATTCAAATGTTCAAAGTACAAAGTTAAGGTTCATCTTTCCCTTGCACAAACTTCCTTGCAATTAGAGAGAAAGATAATTCTGAGGTGCAGGGGGAAGGCAGGAGAACTGAGTCAGTTCTCTAATGAGAACACAGCTGTGATTAAGAGGAAAGCATCTGCTTGACTCCAAGCCCTGGCCAGGCGGCTGAGCTGTCTTCAGGTATGAACCTACTGGTTGAGTTGCACGGGAGGAGGTTTAGACAGTTTTTACAGCAGAACTGGTGCCTGGAGCTCTGGCTCCTTGTAGCCTTTCACTGGCTGGGCCACCCTGGGATACGGTTGTCAAAGACGAGAGCACGCGCAGGAAGACAAGGGAAGACTCTAAAAAGTAAATCCTAAACCTGTATCTCCACCTCAAGAAGTTCCAGTTTAAAGGCTCTGGCTGAAAAGACTAGCCTGTGTTCCCAGATTCTCATTAAGGTATTTTTAAGCATTTGCTGGGTCAATTAGAGATGGATGTGTCACCTCACATTTTAAAGTTTGCACCCAAAGATGCTACCCTGTTACAGGTTTTAACTGCTGGAGTAGAAACAATGCACTCTGTCTCTCAGAAATGTTATTTTTCAAGTGTAGCAATACCACAGGACATCTTGAAGTATTGAAGCAGTTTTTAGAATCACATCGCTATTTCTCTACACTTTAATGTAGGCAATAGGCAAGAAAACACTTCCATGACAGCAGAAACTATCTCAGGAAATTGTCAGAGATTAGGAGAATTGTTTTATTGTGCAATTTTTTTTTCAGGAAAACACTCCTTGGTGTCATTGCTCTGCTGGATACAGGGCTATGCTAAGATTCTTCTTTGTAATGAGCAGTAAATGTGTTGTCACTATTTTGCACTTGCTTATGCAAAACTTAATTCTCAGTACTCCTCCTGGGAGTATTCTTCCACATCCTAGTCGCTATAGACTGGCTCTCACTCTTGACCATACACTTCATGCAAGTGACAAGACATGAAAAAGGAATTTCTGGCGGAGATTTCTGCCCAGTTCAACTAGTTACAGACACAAGCGATCAAAAGAGGTCAATAAGCAGGATGTGACAGATGTTGCAGTTACATTTACAAAACTTGCAACCCTTGCTATTCAGGAGTTTATTTGCAAGGGTGTCCTACAGATGCAAAGGGAACATGGGCTGCTTTTCAGCTGAATATAATTTATTGCACATTTTACATTTAATTTCAGATCAACAGAACACTGGTTGTAAGTGAAGTAAAATCCTGCACCAGGAGCTGGTCACAACTGAAGAGTTTTGTTTTTAATAAAAATAAGCGAACACCCCTTAGTTGTGTGAACTTGTTTTTTTAGAGGGGGTGGAGCATCTCTTTCAGACTGGCTCAAATAAGTCTGCTTTTGGAAATCTAATTCTCCTGTTACAATGACTTGAACAAAGAGAACCACAGTTGCACAGCAAAAGGGGCCAGGTACGTGTCAGGAAATGATTTACGGTACTTGTTGTCGAGCAACAATGCACTGCCAAGATAGGTTCTTTTTTCCCCCCTCTGTCTCTCACATGTAAGCAATGAAGGCTGTTCTAGGACTCACCAAGAGCAGAACTGTGACTGAGAAACAGCCATGATTATTCCTTTTCTCTAAGAAAAAGCCTGGGTAGTGTTGACGTATGCAGTGCATAGTAGATACTGTAAGGCTGCCGTTTCCATCTGCTGTGTCACTAGAACAGGACTGCCCTTTTTGCTGGTAAATCACTGGCATGGCTTCTATGCAAGATTAATCCAATGGATTTATGTCATAACTGATGCTTTTTAGAAAGGGCAGCTGAATTTCACGTTTTCAGCTCTTTACCCGTTTGGCATCTCTCCTCACTTCGGTCTGGTTTACTTGTATAAACTACGTTCCTCTTTTTCCTAGAAATAAATTAGATGGGAAGAGATAGTTGCAGTATCAGAATCAAATGAAATTAATTGCTGTCCTTCTCCCCCACTTGCTTTCCTCTTTTCTTGAAAACCTTGATAGTACATGGTTCTAGGTGGCAGAAGAATTAATAAGACTATTATACCCCGTCTGGAATAGCAGTGTTTGAAACGAACAGCTGGATGGATTCATGCTGAAGAGGTCCATTTTACTACAAAAGGCAAAGAGCTTCATTTCAAACATACTTGTTCTTAACAAGTATGTTTCAAATACAGATTTGAGACGGAAAACAATCTCTGTCCTCTTTCCAACAAAAGGATTTACACAGAAGCCTTACAGGAAGTGGCCAGAGAACTTAACTTCCCCTCAGGAGCAGAAGAAGGTATGTTACCTACCCCTGGAAGTATGTGGAGAAGTGAGAACAGGTCTTCTTCCCTGCTCAGTGCAAGAAGATATATGTGAGACCGCACAAACGGACTGTGGCCAAATCGCAGCAGGAAAGACACGGCTGCATGACGGGTGGTGCTCAGTGCCCACTCGCACAACCTCAGCAGAAAGCACTGCGTGTTCAGAGTCACGTTGCTTTATTGGTTACTGAGCCACAATTCAGAGAAGTATTGCCTTGGAGCCACCTGTAGAAGCAGGTTGTCTCATTTTGTCTCCTAACATAACTGGTAGGACACCACCTGCTATATGGATAGTAAAAATAAAAATGTCTCTGTTCGAACTTGCAGCGTCCAGGGGAAGGTTTTGCAGTTTCTGTTGACCCAGGTACCATAACAGACGCGCACACTCTCACCAGGTTAGCCATCTGCATCGATTCTGTGAGCTGTTGGATGAGAACAATAAACGGATACACGCCACTTCTGTCGGACGAGACACATCCTAGCTTGAAATTACCACTGTACCAGGGAGAGACAGGAACGTTTCTGGCTGCTAATTGAACACAATTCATGTACACCTCCAATGTACTTATGGAAGCTTTGTAAGTTGGATATGCTTCTTAAATTGGGCCAGGGAGCTGGTCTAGAATAAACACGAGGTTTGCACCCTTTAGCCAACTCCCCAGACGGACAGGGGTACCAGTAAAACTTGTCACTAGCAGATACCGGTTTCACAAAATTATTCTGGCAGAGAAAATGTTTTGGCAGATAGATAAATGGGGATGAGGAAGAAATCTGGCTCAGGCCTCCACCTTGCCTTCGTAAGTTCAAATTCAGTCCTTAACGGTCAATCCAATGCTGTGAATTGCCTGGCAGGGACACCAGCAGCTGTAGGAGGCCTCTGCTTCTAACTCCAGTTAGATATATAAGGTTAGATGGTATAAACAGCTGCAGTGGTGCTGGTGAGCTCTTTTAGGTCATACTCCAGAGGCATATCATGGTCAGTCCATTTCAGTAACCCCAGTTCTGAACCCCAGAACCCCAGCTCTGTGTGCTTCGCCACACAGAGCTGAAGCAATCCTTTACTGGTTCCTGAAGGAAGAAGCAGGGCGGTCCTTGCTACTTACATTGCTTTGGTATCCTAAGGGCCTCATTGTCAGCTGACATCACTTGGTGCAGAACTCCTCGGAACTGATAAAGCACCTTCAAACTCTTCTCCTCACCCACGCAGGGGTCGTAGAAACCCGGCAGGCCAGTCTTGAACCAGAGAAGGACAGACTGAGCATCAGGGAATGGACTTTCACAGCTTTTCAACTGACCAAAAACATTTATTAATGCCAGAACGAGGTGTCTCATTAAAAAAAGAAAGGAGTTTTGTTGCCAATGAGATGAGACGAGAAGCTAAGGAATCGCCTACCCAGTGGCAAGTTCTAAATGCAGAAAAGAGCGAATCGGGGGGTGGGAAGTTTCTGGTGTACAGCCCCAAAGTCTGTAACACGTGCTGTCCCATGCTGCAAACACGGAGACACTGTTTCTTTGGCACTGGAAACGTCCAGAGAAACAGGAGTTCCTGGAGGTTCATAACACTTGGTATGTAAATGGCTTCTGTAAATTGATCTAGAGTCACTAGCTTCAAGTGCACTGGATAAATCCCCAGCTAGGACAGCATACGTTCAATCGAAATTCTGAGTCACATATTTGAGCTCTTAAGTCTGGGCTTTGACAGAACAGCTACGTACCTTGGATGCCTCTGTAAGGATGAGTTTAGAGTCTTTCACCAAGCACTGCAGGGGCACAGTCACATCTATTACTTTCACCTTCTCATTCTTCCTGCTGTTGTCATTAACAAACTTCCCATACCAGGCGTTCACTACAATCAAACCTGCATTTCACATGAAATCACAGATGTGATGAAAGGCTTCCTACCAACAGCTAGGCAGACACTGATGAAAAGACCATCCCGGCATCTTCCCTTGCTTTCAATTGTATTTAAATTTTCCCTGCCTGGACCCATACTTCTCAAGACAGAAGAACATTTCTACTTGGGTGTTTGTTAGCAATCTTCAGCATTAGGACAGAATGACATGCCTTCAGTGCCACACTGATGTGACAGTCCAAGTGGATGTCAGTCCACTTTGGAACATTCTCTTGGAAATTGCTAGCAAACATCAGAATTCTGATTTTCATTATGATCCAGGAGCAAACCATGTAAGCTAGAGACCAGTGAAACCTAAACTTCAGACTACAATTTTTGCACATATTTATACACACACCTCTCTTTTCTAAAGAGGTGAATCCAGACTATTGTCTTCACCCTGTTTGATCCACCTCACAGCATGTCCCAAGATAATATCCAGTGGATCCCTACTAAGCCCAGGCACCAGAAGCTGAATCATAATGGAACTTCCCCACTATATGCGCAACAGCAGTTATGCTGTGCTTCATTAGGGGTGGAAATGAAGAAACAATACCTTGCATTTCTCCCCCTCAACCACCCAGCCTTTGTATTGTTCCTTCCTCTCTCCAATTTTATGGAACAAGTAAATGGTGGTGTAATCTTTACCCATTCTGGCTTCCTCCGCTTCAATTATCCTCCGGACAGACTCTTGCATTAAACGGACCTGTCACAACACAAGGGGCAGAGCAAAAATCAAGCAGTGTCAGACACCGCGTCCAAAAGAGGAAAGCCCAGAGTGGAAACAGCTTCCTTTAACTAAGGGGGATTAGTTACGGGAAAGACTTACCGCAGCTTCAGCCTCCTGCTTCTTCCGAAGGATGTCGCTGGCTGTACTCTCCCTTTGCTTCTCCAGCTCTCTGGCATAAGGAAGTCAGCATCACATCAGGTCTACACAGTGGATGGGATTCAGCCACAAAGTGGCAGATGGTGTCTCCTTCCCCCCCCCCCCAATTACAACTGACCCACAACCTCACACAAATGAGCTCGGTTTTAAGGTTCTTCCCCACCTTTCAATATATTTTTGTAGGCTTCCAGAATTCAGTAGTATTGATGATGTAGTGAACCACAGTGCCTCAGCTGGATATCCCAGCCTTTGCACCAGGCTCCCAGAAGCACTTGAGTGGGACTTCCCAGCTCTGAATTTAAAACACACTCTTGCGAGCTCACCTCTCCTTTTGTGCCCTGAGGTAGGGTTTGATGATAAGCCTATGCATGGCGAAGTAGATAACTAGAGGTCCCACGGTGGCATAGAATACAGCACTGGGAAGCAGCTGATCTGTTAGGTGGACAGGGAAGAAGTAGGTCTGGCTAGCCCTATTCAACCTGGAACAAAAAAAGAACAGAGTGACAGGTAAGAAGAAATGCAGTTTAATGTGCTTGATTAAGAACACTTAGCAGCAGTGTATGCTGCTGAACA
>NW_008823870.1:524672-530298 GCF_000699105.1 Pygoscelis adeliae | reverse complement strand
ACCAAAGGAGAGATGAATGATGAGCTCAAAAAGGTGAAAATCTGATAAACCAAAACAAGACAACGGTAAGACAGACAGCTGACACCGCCCAGAGCCAGACTTTTATGTAGCAGACACCTCTTGTGATAGTACCTGGCCATTCTAAAGTGTTTTTTTTAATCTTAGGAGAATTTATTTGGTCATTAATTTCACCAAGGAAAGGGACCAACATCGTCATCAAGAGAAAAGAAAATACTTATAGAGAAGTTCTATGTTCACAACACCGGCATGTGCCTTCAAGGAAGGAGTACATTAATATTTTTCTGATGCTTATAGTAATATTTATTCTAGAAAACATTTGTTTTCTTGGGATGGAGGTCTTCACGTCTTTACAGTTTCTGCATCCTGGCACGCCCTCTGCTGGCACAAATGCAAAGTGCACTACAGTAGATGAACCCTGAAAGGGTTCTGCCCCTCTTTGTGAACTGCATCTTATTAATAATATCATCACCTGTATTAGTTAACGATAATTCACTAATTCAAGTATATACCTGTGTACAGGGTTATAAAAACGGAATGCAATTAAAACCATTTCTAGTAATAATATTTTCAGAAATCTTCCATCCACTTACCATAATGCTCCAAACCTTACTTTAAGCTGTATTTTCAGAGTATTTTGATGTACACACAGACTAGTCCTGAAAGACGTGGCTCACGCTCAGAGTAACACTGGCAGAAGGCACACACCGCTTCCAATGGGCACCACTAGTATTAGAGGTGAGGGCAGCTGCAACCTTTCGTAGTGATATATCAATATACCTGTATTGCCCTAGGATTGGGACCTTCCCACCTGAATATTAGAAATAGAATAATACAGGTTCCGGTCAGCCTCTGCAATCTAGAGTTGTAATCTTGAACTGACTTGATTTTCAGAGACACTCCTTGGGGAACACCAACACTGACGGTGGCTCCTAAAATGCTGTGCCTGGAAATCTTCCTCTCTGCTCCATACTCCACTATGGTCCCAAAGAAACCCGCCCTAGAACGACAGAACCAAAAACTAGTAAGACAGGGAAGACTCTTGAACTTCTCTTTACTGAATCCTGTAATTCCCCAACAAGTAAAACATGGAAATACATCTGTGTGCAGCCGATGTTGGCTACTGGAAGATTCACGGTGTATCTACAAGGTCAGATTAGCCTTTTCAGCTTGTGAAGTAGTAAACAGACCACAAGAACTTCTGGCTTTCTTATTGGTGATGATATAGAGATATCACACACAAGTATTTTAAGTTCCACTTATCTGAAGAGACACACAGAGCTAAGCCTTCAAGACATTCACTTCAGCATTTACCAGATTTAATTAATGAAAAGCAGATTCCAAAAGACCACAGAAGCATTCGATTTGCATGGAACCTGGAGGCCTACAATAGCAGGAGAGGAGAGATTCTTCAGGCTGTGAGCAATACGAATTTCCTCTTGCACACTTACTTGAGAGAACCTTTCACTCGTGTTTGATCCTCATCCTGAAACTTATGCTGATAACTGACCATCATGAAAGAATGGGGGATTCCCAGCTGAAATACAAGAAGCACAAATGTATGAAAACGTGCCCTCAGCCACCACTCAATGTTCCCCCAAATTTCCTTTCTTATCCTTTAAGTGGCACAGAAAACATAGCAATGCTTGGCACTTACTTGTCACAGCCTGCAATATCTGCAGTCTGTGTTGTGCATCCTGACCCTAATCTGAGCTGATCTACATCAGATATGACAATGTTGGGTGCAAAGTGTTTTGCTCTGCCAAATGCAGCTGGTTACCTACATTACATGTTTGTACGAGATGGTACCAACTGCTCCGTTATCCTCTAGTCCCAAGCCAAAATACTACTGGGACAGAAAAGCTGAGGCACTTCTCTCCCATGGGGTGGTATCACTGTCCCCTGCATACAGCAACAGGACTCTCACCTGTAACGCCACAGTGAAATGGCTGGTTTTGGTATCCCGGACAATACTAGTGTTCATGGCTGACTGGATGCCCCACCGCCACTGTAAGTACCCCATCGTGTTCTTGTCGAGGTTGCGAGCTAGGACTGTGGTGAGGCCTGGGCGGATCCCACGGGATGAAAACTGCAGGGCACAGTTTGTAGTGATGAAACTAGGAGAAATAAGGAAAGCCTCCTCAGTGATAAAACACAGGCTCCCAGATGGCCTCAAATTCCTTCTTTCCCAGGAGCCTTGCGGAATATGCAGAGACTATCCTGCAAAGAGCATGATGCCTCAGGGTTTCAGGAAAAACTCAAAACTAATTTAGACTGTACTGACCACAGCACTGCCCAGAAGAGCAGGGTCATGCCCTAATTTATTGGTCTGTGCCACAACACTGCAGACAACGCAGCAGGCTACCTTTCAGCCTTTGCCCTTCTTGCCCTAGGCAGATAAAGCCCTGGTCTTCTGTAGAGGCAGCACACTTCGCTGCTAGAAGGTAGCAGCCCTGCTATTTAATAAACCTCAAGCATCAGCTCCAAAAACCAGCATTAAAGGACTCTACACTGGCACCTACAATGCTCTAACATACGCCTTCAATCACAACCCTTACCTTGTACTCTCCTTCACAACTTGAGACCTCTATTCATTTTTAAACAGACACCACACTAGTGGCAAATTTGGCAGTATTTCCCTAAAATATGACATATCATCTCCTCTTTTGCTGTCAGAAACTCTGTCTCACACATGGAAACCCCAGAAGATCTCCCCAGTTTTTTGTTCTGTTCCCAGAGCAAACTTCTGTTGCTCTGAATTGTGAGATCATGCCTCAAGTATCACAGATTCATGAGAAGATCAAATACAAATCTAAGGATGTGGAACACAGACCTTCCTTAAACTGGAAGTATGAAAATGAAGGACACCAACATACAAAAAGAATACATACATTTTGATCAGTACTAAAGCACGACCTTAAGTCTAAAGAAGAAACACCTTATTTTGTAGGATAGAAAAAAAATCCAGAATTAACATGGAAGAGAATTCAAGCCATTTAGTTCCTTAATGTGGAATATTAACCACCAGACCATTTTTCTAATATTTACCATCTTGGTGTAAGATTACGGAATATCTTCAGACCAAAGAGAGGTCCCTGAAGGTCTCCTGCTCCAAACTCCATCTGTTTAAATGTATGATGCCAAATTGTTAGAAGAAAACATCTTTTACCACAGTGACAAAACACTTCACAAGCATCATTTACATCACAGACATTTTACACATCTGAGTAACATTTACCACGTATTTCAGCATCCTCTCTTTTCTGCTAGTTTTGCATTCACAATAAGAGGCGTCTCACTGAGCAGGGTCCTCATGAGTGAAACAAAGCCAGTTTTGTAGTGCTACAGGCTACTACTACTAGCGCCTGCTCTGGTTGATCCAGTGAAAATGGAGAAAACATCTCCATCACAGCCCCACAATGGCAAACAGCAAGGCTTGGCTGCAGCCCTCTGAGGATAAGAGTCCTTCTCAGTACAGCCTCACAGTAATGTTGTCAGCAGTTCTGCTGCTGCACCGTCTCAGCATCTGCAAAACGCGCCTGCTGCTTCATCCACTAGTCTAGGTGACCTCCAGGGCTGCTATTCAATGTTCATTTGGTGCTGTTCAGTCTCATTATTGGAAGCAGTTCTTAGACTTGACGCTTTTCATGACAAAACCTGCAAAAGCAGTTCCTACTACATCTGCATCTCCCAAGTAAGTTTATTACATGAGTTTTTTAGAAGTCTTTTAGTCAACTGACTCATGACAATATCCGCAAGCTCCTGTATTACCAATATTACAAAATCCTGATGCAAATCAAATGCCTCCAGTCTATGAATTCTCAAACGAGAGGAAAACTCCCATTTCTCACAAGCTGAGGAAACAGGTTAGCAGTAGCCAGTGTGCAAAAAGGAAGGCGCAGAAAGCAGCCACCTGCCAGCCATAGCAGCGATGCCATGAGCATCTCAAACAAAGCCACTGGTCTAGCGAGGCACAGCTTTCAGGTGGTAACATGAGACCTTCCAGCTACTTAGATCATACCTGCCTGGGGGTCAAACTATTTTCCCCCATAACTTCTTCCTTTGTGAGCAGAGCAGTTTTTGAAGTGAAGGCAAACTATCATGCTGCCTTAAGGTGCACGCTCACAGCCTCCGGAAGGCACCTGGGAGGCTTCAGACAGTGAAATTAGAAAGGCCCTGGAGACAACAGGTAACAATTCTGTCAGCATAAGTGAAGTCCAAAATGCACAGCCAAATGGAAACGGGAAACAATTAAGAAAAAACAAGGTTTGGCCATCCCTTTTTCTCAAATTCCTTTGAGAATTCCTTTTTCTGCATTCTACAGAATGTAGAAAATGAGAGATGAAACAGAGCTAAAGTTCCCTAAAGAAAATAAACACTAGGTAACTAATCCAGGCAGGCTGAAATAGACTGGATATAAAAAATGCGTAACAGCTAGTACTCTTACCTCTCCCCATCCCTTGGCAGAAGTCACTCGTCTCAGAGCAAGATTAATCGATCCACCTCCATTCCCATTCTGGGTGGAAAGGTTACCAGACAGTATTGCTGTGTCCGTGGCAGTCAGTGGTGCCTGAAAAATGAATATATTTTTACCAATTACTCTGATCCCGATTCACACATTTAACGCATGTTCTTCAAGGACATAATCATGACCTGCAGAGACTGTAAGTGCAGAGAGACAGGTAACACTCCAGCTGACTCCTTGTCATCCACTAAGCCCAGGTGTTTGAACCAGACATGGCCACACTTGCTCTGAATTTTGTAGTCAAAGATCAAGTATGGCAAAAAATGAGATAATTCTTACAGTACCAGACATTTGTGACACTTGCAAACCCTTCTAATCTCACTAGCAGACTAAATTTCTTCAACTCTCCGGAACAGAGGAAACACTCCCCCTTCTTTTCCTTACCCACATCCTCAAAACTGGGCGCCATTCGTTTTCATACACTGCTCCAGGTTCAGTGAGAACTAGATACCTGTTTTCAATCACGATTGAGCCTCCCCGCTAGCAGGAAGGCAGGACCACTGTAGCCTACAAACCAGTCGCACAAACGCATGCTGTACGGTCAACACGCAGTCCTGCTGGAACTGAGCTTCCTCTTCCCGCCCACGCTGGTAATCGCATCCTTCCACAAATCGAGATGAGAGCCCCCTGAGCAGTGTTTCATTTTCTGTTGCTTTGCACTGTAGTGCCTCATTAGCTCAGGCCCTGCTCCACACCAGCAGCAGCGTCTGCCTTCCTTACCTCAATGGACTGGGATATGTGCATTTTGTTTATCTCAATCTGGGGAAAGCTGCTCCCAGGCACATCTTCGTATTCTTCGTCGTAACGATCAAAGAGGTCAGTGGCATCTATTCCAACACTAATTGTTCCCTAAGGAATGACAAGTGAAACAAGTACTTAGCATTAACAAACATCCAACATATAGAGGCCAAATGGCTAAACCATTCTTGTATATGATTACATTTTTTTGCAGTTTTTTCTTGTTCTGCAATTACCTTTTCCACTCTAAAATGCATTTCTTACACATTCAAGACAAACAAAAATGAATTATTACAATACGCTAAAACGACAATACAAATCATAAAATAAACTGTATTAAAGACA
>NW_008823870.1:519864-524635 GCF_000699105.1 Pygoscelis adeliae | reverse complement strand
TTTCTATTGTGACACATTACAGAATGTGTCACAATAGAATGTGTCAATTCTACAAAGGTAGAACACTTTTACACAGCAGGTTTCTTCTTCCCCCACAACTGATTCTGCTCTGCCAGTATTTTAAAGTTGAAATAACACATTTTAGAAATTGATTTTCTTCAATGGAACTTTGCCGGAAATCCTCTAAATGCTTTCTTCTTATGAGTTATCTGAAACAACTTAGTTTTGAGCTGCATCATTCACTTGCAATTAACCTTGTTACTAAAAAATTTTGGGGTTTTTTCCTAGTTTATATCTTGTAATCAGAAGAAAAGCTTGATAGACTTTTAGCAAGTGGTAAATATTTCCTTTCTCAGACCATAGAAAAGCTTATTCCTACAAAAAACTAGGCCACAGCTAAATAGTCTGGCTACCTGCTGCGGTGCTCACTCAGACTAACTGCAAGAGTGGGTTTATTTGAAACGGGCACGATTAGATCCTTGTCTAGGTCATATAACTTCAAGAGGCTTTGGAAACCTTCCCTATAGACCTATTAAACAGCATTCCAGTTCATATAAAATGTACCAGTTGCAATTAAAAAAAACCCCAAACCCCCTGTGCACAAGCACAGAATGAAGTCTGAGCAATTTGTATAAAGAAACTCAATAGCTAGGTAGGTACAAAAACCACTCACACAGAGTCCAAGTACGGATGGAATAAATTCCTATTTCAATCTGAGTAAGCATTTTTCCTTGCTCACTCCACTCTAATCAAATGCTGAACCATAAATATAGGAAGAATTGCAGAGTTTGACAGGACTCAAAACTTCTCTCTGGTTTGCCTCCCAACTATTTATTTGCTGTGGAGATTCCCAACCTCTTCTCAATATTTATTTTCTGATTTCTTACATAGCAAAAATTGGATAAATATTTTAACTCAGGAAGGTGCAATTATTTCCAGGAGAACTCTGGAACAGGGGCTGTGCCCCAACTGTTTACAAATTACTCTTGGCAGGCTGGTGAATTTCAAAGCAATTACGCTCATCGTTCTGTTTGTGGCAGCACCAATGATGAGCTCCCACCCTTTATGCGGAAGACTACTTTTCAGGAACCATCTGCAAAGTCACCTTCAAGGGATCTCCTCTCCAGACGCTACAGCTTCTTCAGTTTCAGCCCTCTCCTATGTTGTGCTGTTCCTTGAAACAAGGCCAAAATAAGAGCGAAGCAAGGCAAAACCGCCAACCGCCTAGGAAGCAGCGCAGCACTGCGCTGCCGCTCCAGCCCTCTGGAAAGACACGGAGTAGAACAGCCAAAGAGAAACAGAAAGTGCCAACTCCACCCAATGAAATTCCAGCAAATGCACTCCAGAGTGGCCGATCAAACATGTCTAAATACAGGTGAGCATTTATTTTAACAAGAGAGAGAACTATTTCCATTTTTCCCTGATGCTCTTCAATTCAAGGAAGCGTAAAACCCAAGATCTTTCATAACAGAGGCAGGATGGAAAGAAGGGTTTTCCATGTGGACCGCCACATTCAGCACAGAACCTTTGCCAGACTGCAACTTTAAATTCCAAGTTAAACATTTTTAAACAAGGGATATCATGCTGAGCAGTAAGCATGCTGAATTTGAATGGCAAAAAGACAGAAAATTGCGTTTTTTCAACTCAGACCGGAATATAAGCAGCAGTAAAGCTTTCTCAAGAACTTGCACTAAAAAGACCCCACTGAAAAACATCTTACTATACTATCTTTATTTGTACGGCAATGCTTGTACTCTTTGTAAAGATGCACCAAGGTCCACACCCATTCCTGAAATTCATTGCACCTCCTTTCTTTCAATCACACTCAAAATCTTATGATTTCCTTTTTCACACCTATGAATTTTAGAACAAATATCCCTCCCAATGAAAAAAGGAAAACACCTGAACCTATCCATGAAAATCCACAAGACCCATTCAGAGGAAAGGAGCACCTCCGTTCCCTCCCCACCTTCACAGCAGATCTTCTATTTAGCTGCCTTTTGCTGAAGGGAGCGGTGGACTCTGTGCAGACATTGCACCTCCCGCCAAGCAGGTGAAGTCACCCTCAGAGGTCTATAGATCCTGGCAAGGAAACTGGCTCAGGCGCAAGCACAGGAAAAGCAGCAGATGGTAAAGTTAAAAATATTCCCAGAGAACGACAGCACCCCCTATGCCACCGGATAATACGAGAGGGACCGCTTCTGCTCACAACTCCCCATCAGCCACCTGCTCAGACCATTGGAAATGAAAAAGCCCTCCCCGAAGAAAGAGCAGCAGGGAAAAGCTGTAAAGCTCTGCTCAGAAGTCGGCAGCGCACGCATGCAACAGGCTGCAAAGCGCACCAGCTCAGCAGGGCAGGAAGCCGGGGAGCGGCACTACAGAATCATCAGAGTTGTTATCTGGTATCATCTTTTAAAATCACCTTTATTTGCCATCCTGTGAATACAAAACAGACTTTACTGATGAAATTAAGAGGTGTGCCAGAGAAGAATATACTCCCTCCTCGCCTTTTTTCTTAGGGATATACCTTCTGGAAAGTGACATATGGAAGCTGTGCAAGACTAAGCCTTGAGGGACCTGCATTTCTTAGATGTTGACCTTCCGCTGCAGGAAAATAATGGGGTTTAATTTCTCCTAACAGGAAGCAGTTCTTCTCAAATCAAGTAATGAACTTTTCAACCCTTCTGCACATATTTGAAAGCAGAAACAAAGCTCTAAAAGCAAATAATAGACTCGATTCGAAACCTGCCAAATTGCCTACATCTGGTTATTGCTCAACATTTCTGGTTAAAATGCTTTATTTTGCTGGAACCATTTTATAGAACTGACAAAATGTTGGAAATTCTAAAATAACTTGCGTTCATGTATGAAATGATCACAGCTGTGCTACCTAATTCCACGGGAACACTGCCTGGAGAGACATTTCTATGGGCTGCCAATCAGCAATTGCTGTAAACACCCAGATGGCTAATTTTATCACAGGACACAGAGGCTGAGGCTTACAACGCAGCTCTGCTTTTTACTGCTCACAGCCACGGCGAGGCGCCCAGATAAAATGTCAAATTCCTAAAGTCACAGAGAAGCATGAGGTGGAGATAACCATGCCCCTCTCTGAGAATACCCTTCTGACCCCAGTCACTCTAATCTCCAGCAGAGACAGTTCGACTTGCCCGTTTTGTGGCATCCAGAAATCCCTTCCTGCCTGCAATAATGTTGTCAACAGATATTCACATAACACCTTACGCTTATTTACCCTTCCAGTACAAACAAGTTCTTAGTATCTGTGCACTATCCACAACAGCCTGGTGGTCTGTATTAGTCGATTTGCTTTGCTAAGACCAGTGCAGATCCGAAGTCTGTGCCAAGGTGAATATCTCAAAACATCTCAGATGTACATTATTCTGATACAGTCCTAAGCATTACTGTACTCACACTTCTGTCCACTCAGAAAACATTGTGATTTTAAACTGCTGACCATGAAAACACCAGCAACCTTCAAAAACAACAGTAATAGCAGTTAATCAACTGGTAGTTTGTTTCTCGGGTTATGCAAGTTACGCTGCAACACTTTAGGAGCCCATGCATGAACACCACAACACAGGAGACCTCCTCTTTCAAAGCCACCGAAAGAGTACAGCCACCTGTGCTTCAGGATGCAGAATCTGTGTTGACTGCAAGCCTCCAGCAAGAGCTCTGGGGATACCCAGTTTTCCACCGAGAATAGAAGTATTTATAAATAAAACAAAACCTGATGTCTCATAAAAGTTTATTTATTCAAGACAGAGAAAGTTTGTCTACATAGATATCTGCACGGTTACCTTGGGGTAGACAGCGGAAAATTAAGGCTTCCCTACCATGGACCACTTCTATACTGCACGGAAGAAATGGATTTCCAACACATTTCAAAAAATAGGTACAAAATGGTTTCTGGTAGCTTAAGCAAAAAAACTCAAGAAAAATATAGATACAGGTAAACTAAAGTATCAACACATTTGGTGAGTGTAGATGCAGCTCTTGGATAATGTTTTTCATTGCATGAGAACCAAGATTTTTGTGATTCAACAAGCTTTGAAACCTCAGTCAGTGACAATCCTGACAAAACCTGGGTTTGCCTAGCGCACTTATCAAGCCAAGAGCCAGCAAAGCCATTAGCATTCTAAACTATCAGAGTATTCCAGTCACAGCAGGTGACAGAGGAAGCAGCGGTCGATCGTTATTTCCACCTCTCCCTGCCATCCCAGCACTACATAAGAACATCATCCTCAACATGGTATTCTTGATCATCTCTGAAAAGCCAAGATTCAGCTGCGAGGTGGGTCATTTAGTTTATGGCTGCTCAAACAGACTGAGAGATGGGAATGGAATACTCAATGATTCTCATCCTGAGAGTGTGATCAAGCTTTCCTAAAACAGGCACTAACTGTGAAACTGGCAAGACCCCAATCCTGTTCAGGTTGATTTTGCTCACTGTGCTGCAGCCGGAAGAGTTCTGCTACCCAGCTGGTTTGGTAGCTGCCTCGCATTTTTCATTGGTTTCAAAGCTGTGTTTGAGTATCTCCCCGCATTGTTGTGACACTACAGCAGTGTCGAAGGGAAAACGTGTCAGGTAACTGCAGGGAGTTTCATTTTATTTTGAATACTTAGAAAGAAATCATAACCATTTGTGTGAGGTCTGTTTTCTTGAAATTGATGAAAGAGATATTTTGCTCCTACATGTTTCAATGAAAAAAAGAACTTTCAATAGAGGATTACTGTTCAAAGAATTAGCTGA